>NC_142802.1:2665521-2966388 GCF_049724085.1 Artemia sp. Qi Xiang Cuo | reverse complement strand
TCCTGACAAGCTACAGTGGATGCAGCCTTGAAGTACTTGGAATTGCACAGATTGTGATTCAGTATAAGGACCGAGAACCGCAGGTTCATGTGTTTCATGTTGTTGAAACCCACAAAGGACCAATCCTTAGTAGACAAACGAGCGAACAGATGAACTTAATCAAGTTTGTGCTTAGCATGTCATGTAGCATGACTGAAGACCCAGCCACGGTTTCAACCAGACCGGAAGTACGACAGATCCTCGAGGAATATGATGATGTCTTCCAAGGTATTGGGACGTTGCCCGGAAAATGTCACATTTACCTGAAGGAAGGATCTGTTCCAACAGTCCAGCCACCAAAAAGAGTTCCGTATGCCCTTCAGCCGAAGCTAAAAGAAGAACTAGACAGATTAGAAAATATTGGCATCATAGAGAAGGTACAAAAACCGACAGACTGGGTGAATTCGATTGTCCTTGTAAAGAAACCAGACGGAAAAATCCGAATTTGTCTAGATCCAGTGGACTTAAACAAATGTATCAAGCGTCCTTACCACCCTATTCCTAGCTTTGATGATGTAGCAGTGAGATGTGCTGGAGCAGAAAGATTTTTCAAAACCGACGCTAGAAATGGTTACTGGTCAATGGTTTTAGACGAGGAATCTGCTGACCTCACTACATTTAGCACAACATTTGGAAGATACCGCTTCAAGAGATATCCTTTCGGGCTCATATCAGCCCAGGATGAGTACCAAAAACGAATGGAAGAGGCGTTCGAAGGTATTGACATTGGTCTGATTGTAGATGATGTTGCTGGAATGGCTGAAAGTACAACAGATCATGATAGGAAACTAAGGACAGTTATGCAGAGGGCTCGTGAAAAAGGCATCAAGTTTAATAAAGAGAAATGCCTTTTTGATGCCGTAGCCATTCCCTACTTTGGACATATACTGACAAAGGGAGGTATGGAACCAGACCCTAACAAAATTAGGGCAATGAAAGAAATGCCAGCCCCCAAGAACAAAGATGAATAGCAGACTCTTCTAGGGATGTACAACTATTTGTCAAGGTACATTCCCTGCCTCTCTACCCTAAACCAGCCACTTAGGGACCTGGCCAAAGCAAAGGAGTTCAAGTGGAAAGTAGTACACAACGATGCCCGAGTCAAAATCCAGGAAGCCATTTGCAGCAACCTCGCCTATTTTGATACCAAAAGTGCCCAGGTGGAAGTGATAACAGACGCATCACAACACGGGCGAGGTGCTCAACTGGTTGCGGATCACGCCACAGTAGCCTTTGCTTTTAGATCTCTTAGTGACACAGAAAAACGGCACTCACAAATCGAGAAGGAGCTTCTGGGAATTGTGTTTGCCTGCACGCATTTCCATCAATATATTTGTGGTAGAAAGATCACTGTGACAACGGATCACAAACCTTTAGAGGCGATATTGTCCAAACCAATAAATAGGGCACCACCCCCATTGCAAAGAATGATGCTAGTGCTCCAGCAGTATGAACTGTCATTCCAGTATCGTCCCGGCAAAGAAATCCCGGTAGCTGATGCCTTATCACGAATGCACTTACCTGACCAAGACCCAGAAATTCAAATTGAAGGAGAAGTAGCCATCCATGCATTCTTTAGAGATATTCCAGTAAGCAGAAACAAACTAGAGGAAGTCCGTGAGTAAACCCTAAGAGATGTTGAGCTGAAAACACTGTCAGACATCGTCGAATCTGGCTGGCCTAACGACCGAAGAGATGTACCATCTATCGTTCTTCCATTCTGGAACTACAGAGACGAGCTGGTTACCAACGATGGTATCATACTGAAAGGCAAACGCATTGTTGTGCCTAAGGCACTGCGTGGAGACATACTGCGACAGCTTCATTCGTCACACGTTGGCATTGTGAAAACAAAAGAAAGAGCTCGTAGCTCTGTATTTTGGCCTAACATCACGAAAGATATCACGCAACTAGTTTCTGGTTGCGAAATATGCACCATGCATCAAATGGATCAACAGAAAGAGCCATTGATATCCTCAGAGGTCCCCCAGTATCCATTCCAACACGTGGGCCTGGACATCTTTACATTCAGTGGTATGGAATACCTAATCACTGTAGACTATTATAGATTTTTCGAGGTGGATAAACTTGCCATTTCAAACTCACAGCAAGTGATCTTGAAATTAAAAATGCATTTTACCAGATATGGTATACCAGAGAAGATTACTTCAGACAATGGGCCACAATTCAGCTCGGAGCAGTCTCGAACGTTTGCAGCATCCTGGGATATCAACCACGTCACATCAAGTCCCCAATACCCACAGTTCAATGGGATGAGCAAGAAGGCGGTCCAGACAGCAAAACGGATCATGACAAAAGCAACAGAAAGCCGAACAGATCCATATATTGCATTGCTGGAATACCAAAACACCCCAGTTGATGGAGCATACACACCGATTCAGCTGCTCATGAGCAGGAAAACCCAGTCAATGGTCCCAGCACTGCCATCCCATCTGCAGCCGAAAATAATTGCGAAGCCAGTTTTCGAGAAAGCAAGAGAGAAAGCTCAGTCTAGACAGCAGAGAGCTCACAACAAGAACGCCAAAGAGCTGAAAGAATTGAGCATAGGAGAGAAAGTATGGGTGAAATTTGACGAAAGTAGTAGATGGCGCAAGGGCGTAGTCGAGAAGAAGTTGAGACAACAAGAGCGCTCTTACCTGGTGCGGCTGCAAGACGACAGTATTCTTTGGAGAAACAGGCGCCACCTATGTCACAGATCAGAACCAGTTATAGCCGAGCCAGCGCCTATACCATCCCACCCATTACATGCAGGCCGTGTTACCCAGTGCCCAGAATTACATACTTACCCGGATGGAACAGCGACAGTTGGAGCTAGTATGACGCCTGTCGCAGATCGATCCAGTGCCGAATTGAACAGCAGTACTGACGAGGAAACCCCGTCCGTAGTCGAAGATGATGATTTCACTGTAGCCGAAAGGCCAAACATCAGGGGGGAGGAGGAAAGAGCATTAAGTCTACGATGTCAGTTAACTACTGATACAGTCATACCCCCTGTGACCAACACTGAAGCCCCGCCAGATGCAGGAAGAGTCACTCGCTCAGGTAGACTTTCCGAACCACCTGCGCGTATGAACCTGAGCATTGATCGTCATGTTGATATCCACCTCCGTCCAGTCTGGCAGTGATGGAAGCCATTTCTACATGAGAAAGAAGATGAAACATATTGATTTAATTGCTTTGCTTGCTTTGCTTTTGTGTTGTTTGCTTATGCTTATGCACTTTATTTATAGGTGTTGGGTCTCCATTAAATAATTGAATTCGACTCTTGACTCCGAAGATAGAATACGTTACAATACCTTCCTGAGTTAGTAGTTCTTCAAATTTTTCAAAAGGATTCAGACGTTTCCTTTTTCTATGGTGATTTCTAGTGTGGGTCAGACCAGGTTTAATTATCAATTTCTTAACTGGGTGATTAAAATCTGCTTTCCATAGATGGTTCATGTATACTATAATGTGTATAAGATGGTTCATGTATTCTTTTGTGTTGTTTGCTTATGCTTATGCACTTTATTTATAGGTGTTGGGTCTCCATTAAATAATTGAATTCGACTCTTGACTCCGAAGATAGAATACGTTACAATACCTTCCTGGGTTAGTAGTTCTTTAAATTTTTCAAAAGGATTTAGACGTTTCCTTCTGATTCCTATGGTGATTTCTAGTGTGGGTCAGACCAGGTTTAATTATCACTTTCTTAACTGGGTGATTAAAATCTGCTTTCCATAGATGGTTCATGTATACTATAAGCATTTTATCCCGTCTTGTGTTGAGTTTCTCCACTCCAGACTCACCCAGGAGAAAAGGAATTGGGGTGCTCTGGTGAGCTCCAAATGCCAATCTCAAGGCTGTATTCTGTATTTTTTCAAGTTTTCTGAGTGAAGATTCTGGGGCAATGCTATATATCATACTCCCATTATCAATTTTAGGTCTTATGTATTTGATATAAAATTGTCCTGCTGTAAATATGTTTACACCATTCTTCCCACATGAAAGCATCTTCATCAAATTCAGTCGCTTTGCACAGGATTCTTTTAGATATTTGACATGTTGACTGAATTGAAGTTTATTATCAATGTGTATTCCAAGGACTTTATAACAATTGGTTACAAACAGTTCCTCTCCAAATAGAGTAAGTAGCGGAGGTATAATAGTTCTGTTAGATGTGAACAACATAACTTTGGCTTTAAACGGTTCAAAATCAAGATCTGGTCCTAGGAATCCAAACTCTATTTGATTTAATGTTTCTTCGATAACTTTTTCTGCTTCTTCCAGTGTTTTTTGGATTGTTCAAGTATTATTATCACCTGCAAAAATTCCTCATTTGCATTTATTGTCTTCTAGAGGGATTGTAGGGAAATTGCCCTCCTTCCACAATTTGTTGATGAGCTGTAGCAGAATATCCTTCCATTTATCAGTCAACCTTTTAAAGAAAACAGGGTATATGTTGTCGCTGCCAGATGAAGTCTGTGGTAGTGTCTTTAGAACAAGTTCAAAATCTGCTTTTGAGAAGGGTTTGTGGTAACTTGATACTGATTGTTGCATAGAAAGTTTTCATGCGTTAGTGAAAGTTGTTGAATGTGGGCTGGTTCCTTCAAATGGATCTTTCTTACCTATTGTCTGGTGGAGATGTCTTGCTCCTGCCTCAGCTTTTGTTTTGTTATCAGCAATCACTTGTCCTTGGTAGGTTGTTGGCCCCTGCGGATGGTGGTACAATTCTCTCCTATTCATCTTTCTTATGAAGGTATACACTTTTCCAAATGGATCCCTGAAGCTGAGATTTGCAACAAAATGCTTCCAAGATTCTGCTTTAGCTTCATTTATTGTTTTTCTAAATTCTGTCTAGGTCAATATTTTTTTTCTATAATTTTCAATTGTCAGACTCTTTTCGTAATTGTTTGAAGCTTGGTTTAGTTTCTTCTTATTTAAGCTACACTGTTCATTCCACCATATTGGTTCATTCCTAGTCTTGTTGCCCAATGTCTTGATGGGGATAGTCTTCTTAGCCACTTCCATCAGTAGATCTTGTAATCTTTCAATTTTCTTCTCTGTAGTCATAACTGTTGCCAGTTCTTCTTCAAGACTTATCCTTGTAAGTTCTTCCTGAAAGTAATCCCAGTTAACTTTCTTCAATTTAAAGGTAGGGCGTGTTGGTGGGGTTTGACTTCTTAGTGTAGATTCTTTATACTCAATTATCACTGGCTCATGATCACTGGTTAAGGTTGGTTCAGGAGTTAAACTTATATTTAGTTGATTGATTATTGCTACTGCAGAGAATGTCAGGTCAATGGTAGAGTATACTCCTGTAATTGGGTTTCTTCTAGTTTGAAGTCCAAGTGGGGTGACTAGGCCAATGTCATCATTCTTATCCAGAGCACTTAGGATACCTATACCACAACAATTATGAGATCCACATAAACACCAAGCATCTGAATGGGCGTTAAAGTCACCAGCAATAATAAAAGGCTCTTTGGCTTTAATCACTTTTTTCACTTTATTGAAAATGTCCTCTGTTTGTGGCTCATTTCCATTGGAGTTATATATATTAACAATAACTATTGTATCCCTCTTACCCAGGAATACTCAGCAAGCTACCATCTCAATTTTAGAACTTGTGATGTCTTCAATATCTAGTTTTTGAAACATTAATGACTTTTTAATGCAAATTAATATTCCTCCTCTTGACTGTTCTGCTCTATCCTTTCTTATTACTTCATAATTTCTAAGTCTCCATGAATTCTGGGGTTTTAGCCATCTTTCTTGAAAGCATCCGACATCAATTTTTTCTTTTTCTAAATAGCACTCTAATAAATCCTTTTTGCCTTTCATAATAGATTGGATGTTAAAAGATAGCAACTTCATTCTGGTTTATTTGCTAGATTCCAAACTTCTTCTACATTGATTTCAACTTTGAACAGTGAGTGCATAAGTTGACATAACTTCACTATCCTATCTTTCATTTCTAATTCCTTGATGTCTATCACTTCTGGCACTTTGGATACAAATAACACTAGCTGTTGAAGGGTGTTTTTTGGTTCAAGGGGGGGTTGCTCTTTCACAGCCTTCTTATTCAGTGCATCGGCATAACTCCGGTATGCATTAGCTGCTCTTTTCATTGGTATGTTTTGGGCAACTGCAATTTTTATGATTTCATGGTTTTGTTGGCGGGCTGGGCAGCTACCAGATGTTGTTGAATGGTTTTTCCCAGAGTTGGCACAGACATACTTTTGGTATTTTCCTGACTCTTTGGTTTCTAGTTTTAAGGGGCAATCATAAGAAGAGTGTTTTTTTGAGCATATGAAGTATAAAGATTATGGTGACCTACACTTTTCTTGAGTGTGGCCATACTTTTGGCATTTAAAGCACTGAATAATGGGTCGGTTGCATCTCTCAATACTTCTTATTCTTCTATATAGCCAAATAGACTGGGGAAGAGAGTTACTCTCAAATGCTACACAAATACTCAGGCTATCTTCTAATTTTTTGGTCTCTTGGTTGTATCTTTTCAACCTCTTTAATTCCTTAATCTCAATATTAGTTTCTACCCTGAGGTCTGTCAGCAGTTCTTCCTTTGAATAATCTAGTGCTATTTGTTTAATTACACCATAGCTGACCTGTCTTTTCTCTTCAGGTGCTACATCAACAACATCTAGCTTCTGAATTTTCATTAAAGTCTCCAATGCAGTCTGTGATTGAACATATACTGATAGTCTATTTCTATCATAGTTTGAGTAAAAGTCAAATTTTCTGTTTGGAGAATTTTCTTAAGTTCTAGAGTGATTGCTCTGTCTGATGGAAGTTTTACCTGTGAGGTGAAAACCACTGTTAGATTAGTCCCTGATTCACTGCTTATAAACTCACTAGCTGCCTCTATTCTGTTATTTCTAGCTCTGAATTTCTCTGGAAATCTTTCAACTATAGGAGGTTTAACAGTTTTAGAAGTTTCTTGCTCAAGAGGTGAGCCACTTCTCTTACCAGGGTAAGACACCCAGTAGTCGGCCACCTGCCTATTCCCGGACATAATCTTTGATAGGAATGAGTCATCATCCTATTCACGGACAAAAGTCTCCTAATTCCGGTCACCTGCGATGCATTATCATTTTAAAAACTTTTTGACATTTAAACTACTCTAATTACTGCATTATACCACCTAGAAACTTAATTTTTTTTACAGTTAAAATCCTGTTTCTTTTCTGAACGAGTAGGTTACTAATTCAAATAGTTTCAATTGTACATTGCTTACTATTTTTAAATTTACTAAGAAGTGTCAAATCTTCCTATAGACGGACATATAGGAATCGCTCATGTATATAGTTATTACGCAATATTGCTTTGTTCGGTTCAGTGATTTCCTGTTATTGCTTTTGTCGGGTTTTCATCCGCTTGTTGCTAGGCCTATAGGCAGAACCTGCTAATTCGTATTTTGGCAAATTCATGATTCATGATGGCAAACAAAACATTAAATTGTAAAAGGTTTATTAATATAAGAAATTTTTTATTTAAATTTTATTTTCAGATAATATAATAATTCAGATTGGAATTATTGAGAAAAGTGATTATCCTTGTTATTCAATGTGGGCAGGTGCGGATCAAGGATTTTTTTGGGGGGGGGGGCAAAATAGTTGTATTCTATACAAAAATTACGGGGTGCAATGTAGGTTGATCTGATAAATTTGCATCAGGAGTAAGTTTAATTAATGTAAACTTGAGTTAATTAAGTAAATTATGCTCTTTAATGCTCTTTTTTATGCTTTTTTATGCTTTTTATGCCTTTTTTGTATGCTGATTACAAATATAATAATCATTTCTATCGGAAATGAATTTCAGCCCCCCCCCTATATATGCCAATTCAGGGTATACATTTCTACATAAGGGGGGGCAAATTTTGTTTCTGATGTAAATCGGTGGTAATTTTAAACGTAATTTTAAGAAAAATATTCATATTTAAATTATTTATAAAATTGATTTTCCTTGTTATTCATTGTGGACCGGTGCGGATAAAGGATTTTGTTTTTTTTTTTGGGGGGGGGGGGGCAGAATAGGTGGACCCAATAAAAAATTTAGGGGGCGCAAAATCGGTTGATCCGATAAACTTGCGTCAGGAGTAAGTTTAATTAGCGCAAACTTGAGTAAATTAAGTAAATTACACTACTTTAGGCTACACTAGGGGGGCGTGCGCTCCTTCGCCCCCTCTCCGCTGGATCAGCCACTGAATGAGGGGAACTGATATTCCCTTTTAAAATGTTTTCAACTATGCAAGATTCCAATGGTACACTTTTCATATTTATCTGACACTATTTTTGATGTGCTTTAGTCGTTTTATAGAAATCACCATGAACTTTTTTTTTGAATAAACTTTTACTTTTAAGACAAACCAAAATAATGGTTACCATTCCTGAATCAATGTCCCATGGCAACTTTTTCTTAATAGTATTTTTTTTTCAAAATTTTATCATTTGAAACAAGGCGGGTTTTCTCAGTTGCTTTTGACGCCTGTTTTTGTTTGAGAAGTCGCATATTGATTCCTTTTTTTCTTTATTTTTGAAATGTATCAAAAATGGAAGGTTGTATAAAAAAGAAATCAAGTTTGTTTCATGCTAATGAAATAAAATAAAATAGGATGAATATGCAATAATTTGTAAACAAATTTGGGCTATATATTTCGGCTCAACGGAATTGTTGTTGTCATTTTAATGGCAAAAAATATCATTTTAATAGCAGGGAACTTGATTTTAATGACCGAGTACTGTAAAATTTTCGGCGGGAGCAACTGTGGACGCGGGGACCGGGGTTGTGTGGGGACACTTCCATCAGGGATGGAATTTCTGTTTTTTTCTGGGGGGAGGTGGGTTAAACAAAAAAAACGTAATTGGGTACTTACGCATTATGTGGGCACTACATAATTTACAAGTCAGACCATTGACTTGTGGCATAATTTTACTACTGATGACGGTCACTGTATATGTGACCGAAATATCTGGTATTTTTGTGAATTTCTATCATCACTGTCTATTAAAAGGATTTTATCCCTATTTGAACTTTTATTTAAAGTCTGACCATTTTTTTTTTGGGGGGGGGTCAAACCCCTACCCCCCCCCGGGGTACTGCCTTGGCCAAGGGAACAAATTTGCTATTGTACAAGGAAACCAGTCACGAAACCTGTCAAATAGGCTATTCGCAAGAGATTGCTATAGATAAATGAATGCAAAGCCGTGGTTTCTCAATGAGTGTCAATATTTACATAATTGATTTTTGTGGTTTAAGGGGGGAAAAGGTACCTAGGTTAGGTTTGGTTACGTATTTAATATATGGTTTGATTCCCTCCCCCCCCTAATGTGCAAATATATAGCCCAAATTTTTTTCTAAATTATTATAAATTCATCCTATTTTATTTTACATTCGTCCTATATAATTTGGGCGGGGGCTTTCCCCCTAGATTTGTCACTCCGTTTTGCAAAACCCATAAGCTAACGGATAACAGCTAATGGTGGCGGATCCAGGGAGTGGTGAGGGGGCGCGTGCCCCCTAGCGAAGTCTAAGCATATCATATTCTTGATGCGCTACTTGAAGGTCAAGTAAAGTGTATTCTTAAGAAAATTAATTTAAAAAAACAAAGTTTTTCTGAAGGAAGTAAAAAGCAAAGTTGAAACTTAAACCGAACAAAAATTATTACTTCACAGCCTATCTAACATATATCAATAAAACTAGTACAAATAAACCAACTAATTATGTTTCTCTATGCTTTTAGGATTATAAAAAACTAGCACTTTACTGAAAACACAAAAGTCAAGCATAAAAAACAGGATTATTGATTTAAGAATCAAAAGTGAGCATGCAGCCTAACAACACTAAATGAATCGAAAAGGCATTTCATAGTCTTACACCAGTCCTAATACTATCAAGATGGCTTTACTTCAACTTGTTTACAGACTAACTGTATGTCCTTCTCAGAACCAAAACAAGAGCCAGTCATTGAACTCAGCCATTGTGCAGAAGTAATACCAAATTAAATGTAAAAAAAATAAAGCGTGGGAGGAAAAAAATAGGAAAATCTTTAATAGGATAGGAAAATAGTAAAATTATTTTTTTTTGGAAAAAAATAAGTGTGGGAGGGGGCCTAGTTGCCCTCCATTTTTTTGGTCACTCAAAAAGGGCACTAGAACTTATAATTTCAGTTCCAATGAGCCCTCCCACGATATTCTAGGACCACTGGGTCGATACGATCACCCCTGAGGAAAAACAAATAAATAAACACGCATCCGTGATCTTTTTTCTGGCAAAAAATGTAAAATTCCACATTTTTGTGGATAGGAGCTTGAAAACTCTACAGTAGGGTTCTCTGAGACGCTGAATATGATGGTATGATTTTCATTAAGATTCTATAACTTTTAGGGGGTCTTTCCCCCTTTTTTTGAAAATCAGCCAAATTTTCTCAGGCGCTTAACTTTTGATGGGTAGCACTAAACTTGATGAAAGTTATATATTTGAAATCAGCATTGAAATTTGATTCTTTTGATATATCTATTGGTATCAAAAACCCGTTTTCTAGAGTTTCGGTTACCATTGAGCCGGGTCGCTCCTTACTGACAGTTCATTACCACGAACTGTTTGACCAAAAATAATAAATTCCACATTTTTACAGATAGGAGCTTGAAACATCCGTAACAGGTAATTCTGATACGCTGAATCCGATGGTGTGATTTTCATTACAGTTCTATGACTTTTTGGGGGTGTTTCTCCCTTTTTCGAATATAAGACAAATTTTCTCAGGCACGTAATTTTTGATGGGTGGGACTAAACTTGATGAAAATTATATATTTGAATTCAGCATAAAAATCTGATTCTATTGATGTATCTATGGGCATCAAAATTCTGGTTTTTAGAATTTCGGTTACTATTGAGCAGGGTCGCTCCTTCCTTACAGGTCGTTGCCACGAAATGTTTTAAAAAACCTTAAATTTTAACAATTGGTAACGTACAATAACATACATATTACTGATAACGATGTATCAGTACTCCGTAATTCCCCCCCCCTATTCGCCTATTATAGGCGAACCTCAACTTTTCCCCTTAATTTATTACTATTTTATTCATGATGAAATTAGGCAATAAGAAATGTTTACTGTTGCTAACTGACTAAAATGGCTTGTTTCACCTATGGTTTTAAAATTTGGTCAACTGTCATTTTTCATTCTAAAACTTCAAACACTGAAATGATTGAATTGTTTCACTTGCCCAGAACTCCTTCCCGTAATATGAATTTATAATTAAGTCAACGGTTTTTTCTGGATAAGTGTGGCATAGCAATTTTGAACTCACTCAGTTCAAAATTGATAGTCACAGATTAAACAACTATATTGATCTTGATTTTGAAATTTTGGACACCTATAAAATATTGTGTTTAGCCTATTAGGCTATAGCCTAGTCTTTTGCATTTATACCAAACAAATCTTTTGCAACTAGCCTAGGCGATTTTGATGGAATCAGAAGACATGGCGACTCTCAACCATAGCAGCAGGGGGAAAGCCCCCCCCCTGACAAATCTAGGGGGAAAGCCCCCCACCCAAATTATATATGACGAAGGTAAAATAAAATGGGATTAATTTATAATAATTTATAAAAAATTTGGGCTATATATTTGCACATTAGGGGGGGGGGGGGAATCATACCATATATTAAAGACGTAACCAAACCTAACCTAGGTACCTTTTCCCCCTTTAAACCACAAAAATCAATTGTGTAAATGTTGACACTCATTGAGAAACCACGGCTTTGCAGTCATTTATCTATAGCGATCTCTTGCAAATAGCGTATTTGACAGGTTTCGTGACCGGTTTCCTTGTAAAATAGCAAATTTGTTCCCTTGGCCAAGGTAGTACCCAGGGGGGGGGGGGGTTAGGGAGTTGACCCCCCCCCCCCCAAAAAAAAATAATGGTCAGACTTGTAAATTATGCGGTGCCCGCATAATGCGTAAATACCCAATTATGTTTTTTTTTATTTAACCCACCTCCCCCCAGAAAAAACCGTCTTTACATCCCCTTAAGGCAGTGTCCCCACCACTCCCCGGCCCCCTAGTACAAATTTGCTCCCGCCGAAAATTTTCCATCACTTGGTTATTAAAATCAAGTTCCCCGCTATTACAATGATATTTTTTGTCATTAAAATGACAACAACAATTCCGTTGAGCCGAAATAAATAGCCCAAATTTGTTTACAAATTATTGCATATTCATCCTATTTTATTTTATTTCATTAGCATGAACCAAACTTGATTTCTTTTTGATACAAACTTCCATTTTTGATACACGGCAAAAATAAAGAAAAAAAGGAATCAATATGCGACTTCTCAAACAAAAACAGCTATCAAAAGCAATTAAGAAATCCCGCCTCGTTTCAAAGGATAAAATTTTGAAAAAAAATACTATTAAGAAAAAGTTGACATGGGACATTTATTCAGTAATGGTAAATATTATTTTGGTTCGTTTTAAAAGTAAAAGTTTATTCCAAAAAGAAGTTTATGGTGATTTCTAAAAAAAAGCCTAAAACACATCAAAAATAGTGTCAGATAAATATGAAAAGTGTACCATTGGAATCTTGCATAGTTTAAAACATTGTACAGGGGAATACCAGTTCCCCTCATTCAGTAACAGATCCAGTAGGGAGGAGGTAAAGGGGTGCACGCCCCCCTAGTTTAGCCTAAAGTAGTGTAATTTACTGAATTTACTCAAGTTTGCGTCAATGAAACTTACTCCTGACGCAAGTTTGTCGGACCAACCTATTGTGCACCCCCTTATTTTGTTATTGGATCCACCTATTTCCCCCCCCCCCAAAAAAACAAACAAAATCCTTGATCCGCACCTGTCCTGATTGAATAACAAGGAAAATCACTTTTCTCAATAATTTATTTGTGTAACTATGCAGTTTCGAAATTTTCGCGTAGCTATCCCAGGTGTTCGTTTTAGGTAGTGGTATCATTTATGTGTAGAGAATTTTAAACGTCTGATAAAGAAAGTGTGATGATACTCTATTTGAAGTTTGAAGACATAATATAATTTTTTCAAATTAGGCGCATAGCAAAGCTTTAGCTAATAGAGAGGTTTTAAAAATTAATTTTAGGGGAAGATGTCACAGTAGAGTATGCATTATGGAAGTTTTAAGCTGAATTTTTGTGCTTTCAGGAGGGATTCTTTTCTGATGGGGGGGGGGGGAGGAAAGGGTTACGGGGGCGGATTCGTCCATGGAGGAGGTGTCCTTGGGGGACGGGACATTTATATTAAGGGAGCGCCGGATTATTTAAAAAACGATCAGAAATTAAATAAAAAAAAAATAGTTTTTTCAACTGAAAGTAAGGAGCAACATTAAAACTTAAAACAAACAGAAATTATTACGTATATGAGGGGGTTCGCCCCCTAGTCAATACCTCGCCCTTTTCACTAGAGTCTTTTTTTAGTAGTTTCAAAAGAGCTATCTATTCTAATTAACCGGCTTTTGTGATTCATGGGTTTGTGATTTGAACAAAACTCGAATTGTAGCTTAAAGAGCAAGGTATCGACTAGGGGGCAAACTCCCTAATATACGTAATAAAACATACGAATATAGAAGTTCGTTACGTAAGTTAATTCGTAAGTTATAACAGAACAAAATTTCGAGAAAGCCATTTAGCCAAAAAAGTAAAATTAATATGCAAATTTCTTTTTAATTATTCATGTACGGTGAGCCCAAATCTAAGTTGCATTAATTCAAAAACGTTCAGAAATTAAATAAAAAAAATTTAACTGAAAGTAAGGACCAACATTAAAACTTAAAACGAACAGAAATTATTCTGTATATGAAAGGGGCTGTCTCCTCCTCAATGCCTTGCTCTTTACACTAAAGTTTTAATCTGTTACACAACTTAATTTTTAAAACAATAAAAACTTAGGTTAAATACATAACCTAACCTAGGTACCTCCCCCCCCTTAAACACCAAAAAACAATCGTTTAAATATTGTAACTCCATGAGAAACCATAGCTTTGCAATGTTTTATCTATAGCGGTCTCTTGCAAATAGCCTATTTGACAGGTTTTTCGTTACTGGTTTCCTTGTACAATAGAAAATTTTTTTCCTTGGACAAGGCTGTACCCAGGGGAGGGGGGAGTTGAACACCCCCCTCCCAAAAACGAAATGTTTGTCTGACTTGTAAAAATGTAGGTAAACAAATTTTGGTGTTTACGCATCATGTAGGTATACTATACAGGGCTTCCACTCTCGAAAATTTAAATTCGGGGACAAGTCTTAAAAATTCGGGGAGTTTTCGGGGAAAAGTCTTCAAGATTCGTGGATTTTTCGGGAAAAAACAAAATGGAATTTCGTTGCGAAAATTTGGGAGCCAAAATTGGTTTTAGCTTCGTTTTCAGGCTCAACTAGGGCTTGCATCTGCGTAGTAAATCAAGCCTTATACAAAATAGGTTTTAAATCCAGAGCCACAGCCAGGGATTTGAACCCATAGCCGAAAACACTTATTGCTGATATTGCGGCAAAAACTTCAAAATTGTTTTCAAAAAAAGAGTTTTAGTTTTTTTTGTTTAACCCATCTCCCCCCAGAAAAAAACAGAAATTCCATCCTTTATGGAAGTTTCCCCACAAATAACCGGCCCCCTAGTACAAATTTGCTCCCGCAGAAAATTTTCCATTACTCGGTTATTAAAATAAAGTTCCCCGCTATTAAAATGATATCTTTTGTCATTAAAATGACAACAACAATTCCGTTGAGCCGAAATATATATCCCAAATTTGTTAACAAATTATTGCATATTCATCCTATTTTATTTCATTTCATTAGCATGAACCAAACTTGATTTCTTTAGCAGTGCCCACATAATGCACCAGTACCAATGTTTCTACAAGTTGACAAGACTATTCCCCTCTCCATAGAATCCTCAAAATCTTTAATAGGCTAATACTTTCAAAGATGGTCATTTGTTGCGGTACAAAATTCGAAAAGTGGGTTATGTAAATCATTTGAAACCAGAAAGGATTTCTTAATTGCTGTTTACAGCTGTGTTTGATTGAGAAGTCGCATATTGATTCCTTTTTTTCTTTATTTTTGCCGTTTAGAAAAATTGATGTGAGACTTTTCAGGTATTGAAGTGATCTGTTTGAACAATATTGATGGGGCCTGTGCACTTAATTTTGATTGAATTCCAATAACAAAAATGAATTTAAGCTAAATTAAGACATCAGGACGAAGGATTATGGAGTATTCTTTTCTATAAGGGTCTATATTTCAGTCACGTATATACAAGATTGAAAGCGAAGAAATAATAAAAGGCGCCTTTTCACGGTAGAAAGTTCAATATTTGTCTTGAAGAATGCCAAAGCAAAAAAAACAAAGCAAAACAAGCATATTTTGGGTGTAGCTGCTGACGAGGAGGGAGAGTAACGAATTTTTTATTGTTTAACAAAAATAAAAGTTGTGAGAAAGTCAAACTTTAGCGTAAAGAACGAGGCGTTGAGGAGGGGACAGCCCCTTTCATATACGGAATAATTTCTTTTTAAGTTTTAACGTTGTTCTTTACTTTTAGTTAAAAAACTTGTTTTTTTATTTAATTTTTTAACGTTTTTGAATTGATGAAGGTTTTGATTTTGGGTCACCGTACATGAATAATTAAAAAAAAATTTGCATATCAATTTTAGTTTTATTTGGTTAAATGGCTATCTCGAAACTTATTTAATTTTATTTACAAACGTTTTCATTAGTAATAAAGATACATAACTTACGAATTAACTTACTTAACAAACTTCTGCATTCATATATTTTTAATATGTATATTAGGGGGCTCGCCTACTAGTCAATACCTCGCTCTCTAAGCTAGAGTTCGAATTTTGTTCCAGTTCTTCAAAAATGATCCCTTAATCACAAAGGCCGTTATTTAGAACAAATAGCTCTTATGAAATTACTAAAAAATCTTTGGCTTAACGAGTGAGGTACTGACTAGGGGATGAACCCCCTCCCCCCCTCTGGATCCACTACTGCCATGGTTGCAGAGGTAGGTGTAACCTAGTACAGAACAAACAACAGCCCATAGTAACAAAAAGTTAAAAACATTTTGAAAAAAAATTACTATTAAGAAAAAGTTGCCATGGGACATTGATTCAGGAATGATAACTATTATTTTGGTTCGTTTTAAAAGTAAAAGTTTATTCCAAAAAAAAGTTTATGGTGATTTCTAAAAAAGCCTAAAACACATCAAAAATAGTGTCAGATCAATATGAAAAGTGCACCATTGGAATCTTGCATAGTTGAAAACATTGTAAAAGGGAATACCAGTTCCCCTCATTCAGTGGCTGATCCTGTGGAGAGGGGGCGAAGGAGCACACGCCCCCTAGTGTAGCCTAAAGTAGTGTACTTTACTTAATTAACTGAAGTTTGCATTAATTAAACTTACTACTGATGCAAGTTTATCAGATCAACCTATTTTGCGCCCCCCTAAATTTTTTATTGGATCCACCTATTCTCCCCTCCCCCCATAAAAAATCCTTGTTCCGCACCTGTCTCCATTGAATAACAAGGAAAATCACTTTTCTCAATAATTTCAATCTGAATATTTATCTTAAACTTATGTTTAAACTTACCTCCGATTTACATCAGAAACAAAATTTGCCCACCCCCCCCCCTTATGTAGAAATGTATACCCTGAATTGGTATATATAGGGGGGGGCTGAAATTCATTTCCGATAGAAATGATTATTATATTTGTAATCAGCATAAAAAAAGGCATCGAATGGTGTATTCACTTTATTCCTAACTTAATAATAGGATTTGTTATATATTTACCCATTCTTGTTTGAAATGAATTTTAGCCCCCACCCCTATATAGACCAATTTAGGGTATATATTTGCACATTCGGGGGGTGGGGGGGAATTTTAAACGTACCTCTCATTGACACAGAAATAAAATTACCCCCACCCCCCGCATGTGCAAATATATACCCTAAATTGTTATATATAGGGGTGGGGGCTAAAATTCATTTCCAACAAAAATAATTGCTATATTCTTAAAGAGCATAAAAAAGAACATTAAAGAGTGTAATTTACTTAATTAACTCAAGTTGGCGTTAATTAAACTTACTCCTAATGCAAATTTATCAGATCAACCTATTTTGCGCCCCTTAATTTTTTTTTTTTATATCGACCTATTTCGTCCCCCCCACTCCCCCCCCCCCAAAAAAAAAAAAATCCCTGATCGGCACATGCTCACATTGAATAACAAGGATAATCACTTTTCTCAATAATTCCAATCTTAATTATTATCTTCTCTAAAAATCAAATTTGTTATAAAAATTTGTAATAAACCTTTAAAAATTAATTTTTCATTTTCGAAATGGTGATTTACAAACTGCAGCTATTTCGAAATTAGATTGGCCGAGATTACAGCATATAGAAAACAAGACTGGGAAAACCAGTTTTTTTGCTGGTGGCCGTGAATAGGGAGACTACTGGTCAGGAATAGGCAATATTGCGTCATAAGTATTTACAATGAGCCGTTTGTATGTCCGACTTTAGGCGGAATTGTCACTTGTTAGTAATTCAAAAATAGCCAGCGCTGTACTAGGCTTAACTATTTGAATTAGTAATCTACTTGTTCACAAAAGATACAGAATTTTAACTGTAAAAAAATTAAGTTTCTAGGTGGTATAATACAGTAATTAGAGTAGTTTAAATGTCAAAAAGTTTTCAAAGTGATTAAAGTGTCCGACTACTGGGTGTCTTACCCTAGTAGGTTTCTTTTCAGTAAATCACTGATCCCTTCAGCCTCCATAGGATTTACAACATTTGTGATGTCCTCCTCTTCTTCCTGGGGGAGGGGAGGATAATCAACTGACAACCCTGAAAATCTATTATGAACACTTACTGAGGGTACAAATTGTAAATTTTGGGTTTGGGGTGCATGATATAAATGACCTTGATGACTTGAATATAGCAGAGGTGCATAGTAAACTGTAGGGGGACCTTGAGTATCTTGATATGTTGAGTGAGGAAATTGTATAGGTGTTTGATGGGGCTGTCCAGAGTATACTGGAAATGGCTGGGTATGAGATGGTGAGTATTCTATGTGTGGTGGTGATAATGATGTTTGTGGTGGAGACAGTCCTACTAGTGCTGGTGTTGATCCTGTTTGTATAGCCTATTGTTTGTCTGTAGTGGATGGCTAGTTCCAACTGTGACACTTCCCCCAGGGGGAACCCCCATTAGAGGGTGGGAATTCATTAAACAATCCTAATCCAAATATTGTAAGGGCTCTTACCCGAAATCAAAACTTCAGAATGCGAAATAGTCTAGAAAATAAGCCTGGGCAACAATTTTTTAATTTTACCGCGTTGTCCGTTTTCCTGGATTTCTATCTAAATGTCCGTGCGTCTGCCCTGAGACTTTTAAAATCTACTGCGTAAAATCTGTTCCTTAAAATCTGTTCTTTTTACAGAAGGAAATATATTTGGAAAAGACCGTAAATTACGAATTAATCATGTTCGTCATATTTATCACTATCACCGCCATTTTTACAACATTAAAAGAAATAATTTAAGGTGAGTGTTGTTTCCTCGCTTCTCTTTTTTCTAGGACCGATGGGGGTTATTATGATTGAAGTAGGCTGCTGTTTTACTTTTAAATCTAGTCTGTTTAATATGTAATATAGGGAAAACTTGTGCAAATGAAAGACATTTATGTGGGGAAAATTTGGTAAATTTTTCTCAGTTCATATTAATGACTTAGGAATAAAGTAATTATGCCACTCGATGCCTTTTTTATACTCCTTCTAAATATAATAATTATTTTTGTCGGAAGTGAATTTTACCCCTACCCCTGTATATACCAATTCAGGGTAGCCTATATAGGCTATTTGCACATTAGGTGGAGGGGGGGGTAAATTTTAGTTCTTCTGTAAATAATAGGTTAGTTTAAGCTTTACCACCCCTTCCCCTTAATTTGAAAATATATAGGCTACCCTGAATTTGTATAGCCTATAGGCTACAGGGGTTGGAATAATTCATTTCTGACAAAAATTAGGCCTATTATAGGCTATTTGGAAAGAGCATAGCCTAAAAAGGCATCTAGTGGTAGGCTATTTTGACAAAACAACATTTTACCTTAATTTTCAGTTTTTTTCAGATTCTTTTTCTCTGGCTTTAGTCCTGAAAATGCAATTCCTGTTATTTGAGTAGTATTTAAAGCCATATCAATATTAATTTTCAAAATTTAGGAAATGTATTTGAATATCTTTAAAACTCTATAAATCAGGATTGAGCAAAGTTGTGAGGCTGAAAAAATTTTATTGGACTTTGTTTTAAGCAGAAGTTCTATTTTAAAAGTTTTCACTTTTATAACACACAGATTTTTTTAAAGGTCATCAAAGGTCAGGACCCTCTAGAGAGAGGAGTGGAGGTAGGTACTTCAAAATATCTTCCCGGGACATACTTTAGCGTTTAGATCTATCCCTCATTTTCCTAACCAAACTCCTTTCCAAGATAGCCAAAAGTAGCTAAAGTAGAATTTTACCCTGCAAAAGGTTAAACCAATTGCAGGCAGTGGGAAATTTCAAATATGCTAGCCTAAACAAGATACAAATTAGTGTCTGCTAATATAATTAGCCTAAGCTATGTATACCTGTTTAAATATTTTGCTTGGTAAAAGGAATAAAAAAATATGTTCATTTATTATTTAAAGCAAAAATGCTTTAAAAGATTGTTTTCTCAGCTCCATGTCTGATTAACCTATTTCTGTTACTTTCTATGAAAAATTGCTATCAGGCTAAGTAAAAAAGATGAAATGCTTGTGTGAGTGGGACACACTTTATGGTTCATAGGCCTACTTTCATGACAAACTTTATGGTTTGTACTTTCATGACAAACTTTATTGATGCAGTGAGAGCCCCACATTAAAAGAACTTCACTAGATAGGCAAGCCAGCCAAAAGCAGTGTTCACATGCATGCCTAGCTAGAATCCCATGTCTAGACATGGGTTCTAGGAGACATGAAGTTCTAGGAAATGACAGTTTACAACAGTGGCAGATCCATGGGGCAATGCCCCCCCTCTAGCATAGTCTAGAGTAGTGTAATTTACTTAATTAAACTTGCTCCTAACACAAGTTAGGAGCAAGTTTAATTAAGTAAAGACTGAAAAAGCTGATTTTTGAAGCTAATTGAATCAAAGCAAAGAAGAATGAATTTTGGACATTCACCAGTGAGGGTTGATATTAACCAGATTTTGGACATTGACAGTAACACATACAAAAACATCTGAAAAAAAAATAAGTGCTGGCATCATAATTTAAAAAAAAAATTGAAGCAGCTTCAAGATACATGCATGTACATTGGAAATGGACATGATTAATTGAAAAAGTCTTTCTAGACTATGCTGAAATTTTTCTATCCCTTATTCTGTTTGTTTCGTATCATTTTGGTAGAAAAAAGCAATCTGTATTATTATTTTTTTAGTTTTTTGATGTGCCATTGTTAGGCTACTACAATGTTTATTGCAAGGAAACAATACCCTTTATACAGATGCTAAGACTCAATTCCAGTCAAAGTGATCAAAGACTTAAAAGTCTATTTAGAGTAAAGCTAAGACAGATACTCTGTGAGAGACAAAGCTGCCATAATTTTTTAAGAGCTGGACTAAAGCTGCCAAGGCCTCATTCAAGTGCATATCTGTCTTATTTCCTAAAGAAGGATATTTTTTTTCTCACCAAATAAACCTTTAAAACATCATATTAGAGTATATTACTTTCAAATGATTGGTTTATAAACAAGAGGTAGTTTGGAAATTTACCCTTCCCAAATTGGTTTTAATATTCCTTTCACTTGTGAGCCAAATTTAAATCCCTAAAGTGGACCCTCAATTGACACTTAGACATAATTCTGTATGACAACATGCTAGTTTAGTGACTCTGTAGAGGAAAACATCTTAATGTTCTTAGGCAGAGGGAGGGGGGATCACCACAATAAACAACCAAAGGCAATGTGCACACATGTGTTTTACCCTGAGTCACTACACTATATTGAGTATAGTGAATGCTAAATCAAATTCAAGCAATTTGTAATAATTTATGACTATTTTAGTTCCTGACAAATCAACATGAAATATGAAAGAAGTCGTGGTGGTGATGACAGGGAGTCTGAGCAATTCAGGAAGCTTTTTATTGGAGGTCTTGACTACAAAACTACAGAAGATACACTAAAATCTCATTTTGAGCAATGGGGTGAGATTGTAGATGTTGTTGTTATGAGAGATCCAAAAACAAAAAGGTAAATTATGTTTTATATCTGTATTGTCATAACCTATATATAGCAAGTACTCTGCGCAATACTATAACAAATACTCTGAGCTGCAATGATTTGAAAAGCAGTCTGTTATACAATAAATTTGACAGTATAGTTCAAAAACTAATAAATTGTGTTTCAGGTTACTATTACTGATAAACAGTTGTTTGGAAAAGGGAGATTTGTCTAGGTTTGCAAGATGTTGAAAAAAATGATGTGTAGAGTTCCAATTTTTAACTGTGCCTTGACTGAGAAAATAAGACATGATTATATTCAGGGAAAAAGGAGAAAGTTCAAAAGATAGGACAAAATAGACTGAATCCATCGATTGAGTTTGCTTTATGAAGAGAGATGGGGTGCAAATCTAGATTTTTCAGTATATTGGATTACCACATCTGTTCTGTTAGCTTTTTAAAGTCTTGAAACTGTTAACACACACACACATGTGCAGCATAGTCCCTCCATGCTTGGCATGTGCTACCTCATGTGTGTGATTTCTGTTCAAGGCCCATACCCAGGATTTTTTTCTGGGGGGGAGTACATAAAAAAACTCATAAAAAATGTGTTTATATCCATTTTTTTATGTTTTCACAAGTCAAACATTTTGGGGTGGGGGGGGGGTTGCCCCCCCCCTGGGTTTAACTTGTTAAGCTTAGTTCTAATCACTAGTAATTTGGTAAAGGCCCAGAATGATAAAGGTGTGTGTTCATATTTTGGACTTTTGTCATCTCCAGGGTTTTGTAGGTACTTATGTTAATGTAACAATGACATAACCTCAGCTGTGACTCTGTAATCTCATCTAGAGTTGACCCATCTCTAAATGGGTACCTGGAGAAACCTGGGGAAACATGGGAAGTGTCAGATGATTTGCTCCCAACCATGCACTGCATTCTTGTCTGAAGGCAGACAATCAGGAGAATGGTACTTGTACTACACAGACCATTTAAGTTTTTTACATGTTAAGAAAAGGTTATGAACTTATCTAAACAGATTTGTGATACTTTGATTATTGCTTTGGGGATTGAGTGCTAATGAGAAAAGAAAATTAGTCTGTAATTTATTTAAAGTACTTATAACCAAAAAATTGAAATCTAATTCTTCAAGTTGGCTACTTAACTTATATCACACAAAGTACAAACATTGAACTGATTGCTTTGCTTCAGAAAAAGAAAAGAAAAATAGACATGTCACATTTAAGTTAAAAAGAAAACAACTGGTGTTGAAATATCACCCTAACCTATTTGGCTTGATGTATAGTAAGCAATTAGACTAGCCCATGTAGGATAAAAATAAAATATTGTGTAATGGCTAACTCATGACATTTTTTACTTCGATGATTATATGCAAGTTTTTGCAATATCCTTAATTAAGTGCAATAAACATTATTGAATTTACTGAATTAGGAGCCAGGTTGCAAAAAAAAATGTTTCCTCTTTTATATCCTTTGTAATTGTCTACTGCTTATCCCACTGGTAATCTGGTCCAAGTGCACCCTAAATAGTTATTTTATTGGATTTCGAATGTTGATAGAAGATAAACTGGGCAGTACTGTTGGGGATTTTTTTTTTCTTTTTTTACGCAAAGAGATTTCAACTATTGATAGAAATTTTACTTGTTAACATGCTCTGACATTAGTTTTGTTTTTCTAACACCAACTATTTGTTACAATCCATGAAAGTAATAACAATAAAATTAAGATAATAAATTAAGTCACCAAATAAAATTAAGAGTTACTAATGCCTTATGTGCATAACCTACCATAAAACTAAAGTAATTGATAAATTCGATTCTACATTTATACATGCTTTTTGAGAAGGTATTGGTGTAAAAAAAGATATAATCAGCTAAATGAGGACAAGATACCCAAAATCCAATGATAAGAAAATGCGATCACCAATGGGGAATATTCCCATTAGCTACTTAAATTGAAAATGGATTAAGATTCCTTTTAATTGGGCTAATTTTACCCAATTGGGCTAATTTTTGTTTTTTGTGGTCTTTAGATCTCGCGGTTTTGGATTTGTAACATATTCAAAGGCTGCAATGGTTGATGCTGCACAAGAGTCTAGACCTCACAAAGTTGACAGCAGAGAAGTGGAACCCAAGAGGGCTGTTCCTAGAGAGGTATGTTTAATAATAACCTGCTTTATTAAACATTGTGTAGTTAATTCATGGACACAGATAGCCCAAATCCTTAATTAATCCCTTTCTTAGTCTCATTGTCAAGAATTCAATTTGAAGAGCCACTTGCAGGCTGATGTTCAACAATGTGAAACTCACTTTTAACATTAAGGTTCAATTTGTTTTTAATTGTCTTGTAGTTGTAACAATAAACTTCAGCTAATAGAGTAGAGTAGAATATTTTTATTTATAACACGTACATAAATAAATGTCACAAAACAGCGCTTGCCTGTTATATATAATAGAAATACTTGCCTGTGACAGAACAGACATGCATACATCCGTTTTTATTTCTATACATTAATTTCATTTTCAAAATGGTGTATTGCTATTCAAATGATATTTACTGCCCCTCCCCCCCTCATCCTCCTTCCCATTTCAAGTAACCTTAAATTTTACTCAGAATCAATAACGTTACTGTCTTCATTCAATCTAATAAAGCCATTAGGTTTTATGATCGTCATTTTGACTTTATTCTAAAATGACTTTTTAGAATAAAGTCATTAAGGAGCACCCTTTCCCTTATAGTCTTTGCCTCTGATTCTTAACTTTTAGAGTGATGCAACCCTTCCCCCCGCTGAGCAAATAAAAGTTTAAACTTTTATTTGATTATTAGTAGAACCAGACTATTTCATTAGTCATTGACTGACACATGGTTATTTTTTTTTAATAGGAATCCATAATTGAACAAATAAAAAATTATTTCAAACATAAGTATTTGATTTTTCTTGACTAACTGCCAACCCGTGTCTATGGTATTCCCCCTCCCCCTCTCAGGTTGAGAAACAATGTTCTATACCAACATATATACTAATCAAAAAAGCTCAGATAACTAGGAAATCATCAATATTTGGCTTTTGCTGATTCCAAAATTTCCAAAATTGAATACCTTATAATTATGAGAAATCTTGGAACCTAGACTATCCTACCTAGAAACCTAGACTATCTTGGGTTCTCCAGTTTAATTTTATCAAAATGTAAATTCTTGTATTTTTAAGGTGCGGTTGCCATTAAACAATATCTCTGAAAATAAAAGATTAATATAACTTCTTCTTTTTTTTTAATTTTCTAAGTCTTGTAAGATGAAGGTTCAGAATAACCCTAATCTAAGAGTTTGACATTTACTTTTTCAATTATAGTTGATTCATTTGTACTTCATCACGTTGAAAATGCTTCCTAAATTTTTTTGACATCAAAAATGGTGTTGTGTTGTGATATCATCTCTTTCTTATTTAGCTCATTGGCAAACCTGAAGCGGGTGCCACTGTGAAAAAGATATTCATTGGTGGATTGAAGGAAGACGTCGAAGACGAGGACCTTCGAGATTATTTTGGAAAATATGGCACAATCACTGATGCTGCTGTTGTTTTAGATAAAGACACAAAGAAGAAAAGAGGGTTTGGTTTTGTTGAATTTGACGACTATGATCCAGTTGACAAAATTATTCGTAAGTTTTGTTGCTTACCTTTAATTTTTGTTGTGCAGTATTGGGTCAAAAACGGAGTTTGGTGCCTTTTTCTGCAGATATAGCCATAAAACTGATATTTAAATGAAAAAGAAGAAATGAAGAGACCAGACTTGTTCAAAGACTTTTTAGATATTTTTAGAGAAAAGTCAATAAGCTAAACTAAAAAGAGATGAATGATAAGCTGACTTTTGCAAATCAAAGTGTTGTTCTTCCATTTTTGTTTTTGATTATCAAATTTAGTTCTCATTTTACTCTAGAATGCTTGAATATAGTGTGTCTTACATTTATTTTACCCTGGAATAGACTTAGTGACATTCACCTCATAAAAAATTGCTAAGTTTTTCTTAATCCTTTGTTGGCATTAATCTATATTTTTAGAATAGGAAAGGAAATAACATCTTCCCTTATTAATGCCATCACAAGATATGTAGTTTGATAAGAGTGTAGTCTACCTTTAAATGGGTAAAAAGCTGTTTGTCCTATTTGTTTTTGCTTATATCACTAAGATTGGTTGGCAAGCTTTGACAATAAACAAAATAATTGTAAAAGATTGGAGAAAATCTAATTATAAATTATTAAAGCTAATCAAGGTAATTAGTGCAAAAGAAGAATTGAAAAGAAATAACATCTTCCTTTATTAATGCCATCACAAATATGTAGTTTGATAAGGGTGTAGTCTACCTTTAAATGGATAAAAAGCTGTTTGTCCTATTTATTTTTGCTTCTTTACAGTCGAAGGTAATCACTACCTGAAGAATCGTAATGTTGATGTTAAGAAAGCCTTGAGCAAGCAAGAAATGGCTGCTCACAAACAAAAGCAAGAGCGTTCTACCACTGGTGGTCGTGGTGGCTGGGACGGCCCAAGAGCAAATGAGCAGCCAGGATGGAATCAAGGTAGTGCTGGAGGTGGTGGTTATAACCAGGGTTCTGCTGGCGGTTGGGGTGGTGGATATGGCGGAGGAGCACCTGCCCCACAGGTAATAGTTCTTCTCTTTTTTTCTCTTTCTTCTTTTTCTGCCCCACGGGTAATAGTCCTTCTTTTTCTTTTCTTTGAATTCCGTCTTTTTCTTCTCTTCTTTTTTTTCCCACAGGTAATAGTACTTCTTTTTATTCTCTTTGAATTCCTTCTTTTTCCTCTTTTTCTTCTCTCTTTTTCTTCTTCTTCTTCTTCTTCTTCTATTTAGCAGCAGGCGGATTTTCAATAATACTATTTAGCCCTTTTCCTTTTGCTTCACTCTGTGGGCTAGAGAGCTACTAGCTTGATTGCCTCATGATTATTAGATATTTTCAGATATCTTTCAGTAGATCTTTCGACTCTAGGAGTTCAATAATGAGATGATAGATTTCGATTTCTATGCTCTGTGTGCAGGTATGGTGTGGCAGGCTCTTGGCTGATAGTGAAATTTTGTGGTGTTTGAAGCATTTTAACAGTTTACACAGCAAGGTATGTTTTGTAGACGTCAGCATATTACATTCAAATAGGCTATGGTCAATTGTTTCATTGTTAATATTGCAATGCCTGCAAAGAGGGGACAGGGAAATTGAACCAGTTGAATTAGAAAACTTATACGAGAATGCAAGAAAATTTAGTCCATTTGTTCCAGAACGAATTCTATAATAAATTTTAGATACTTACTGGGAAAGGGGGAAAGGATAGGATTAATCTTATTAAAATTAATGTCTGATAGCCTCCATCAGTAAATATCTCTAATCGGGATTGGTCTCCTACTTGGCTGGTCAATATTTATAGCATTTTTTGCTATTTCATCAACTTGATGATTACAACTTATACCAGAGTGGCTAGGAATATACTGAAAATAAGTTCTTATGCCACTTGAAACAAGATTATCCATAATACTGAGACAAAGATAAATGTCAATGTCCAACTTATACTGAGGAGCTGAGGCCAGCAACTCAAGGCTTGATAAAGAGTCGGAATATACAATAATATTATTTGAATTGGCAATCAAAGGTTGGTTTTCCTTAAGGTGTTCTAATGCCATGATTATGGCTTTTAACTCAGCAGACATTATAGATAAATTATTATATAATCTCTCGCCCATTGCAATTTTCAGGTGAGGAAGGAAAGCAAGACTTGCTACCTTCTCATTCATTTTTGACCCATCAACAAATATTTGGAAATGGTTTTTATTGGTGATTGTTTTAACTTCTGTAATTTTATTCTGAACGAAAGCAATTGGGGTTAAATCCTTGTTCCACTTGGAGAATTCAGTATTTACTATGGGGACTGCCCAATTCAATGGGGGGGATTGAGGAATAGTAGGTGCAATAGACTGTGCTGGTACGGGGAACTTCATCTGAATATTGGCAAACTCATCTGCAATGTCTCTATGCATGGCTGGATTTCTTAAACAATTATGTAGGGTGTGTGAGCTATTTGATTCAATTTTTGTAAGATGTTTTGTCAAGAGAAAGCTACATCTCTCCCTTAATGTTGTTAATCCACTCTCCATAAGCAGAAACTTGGTGCTTGTGGGTTTCCTAAGACCAAATATGAGACGTATTATATCATTTTGTGTTGTTTCAATTTTTGCATCTGGGTCTTTGCACATGCACCATATACAATGAGCCCATAGTCAATATGGGGTCTTATATATTTACTTATTTATTCTATCTTATTCCACATAACATTAAACGTGGCAAATGGAGCAACAATACTGAGTACATTTATATTTGAAAGTCAGGAATTTCTCTGGAGAGTCTATTTCAATTTTATTATATATTTTCTCTTATTCCACGTTAACTATAAACGCACTCAGTGGAGAATGACAAAAAATCTGGAAATGATTTATAAACCTGATAAACTCACATTTGCAATTTTGCTTTTAAATGCACACGTCAAAGATGTTGTAGTGTTAGACTCAAAATAACCTTTTTTGATCTTCATGTGTCGTTTTGCTCCAACAATTACTTCATATGCTTATGCATAGCTCTAAACGGATAAGAAAGATGACATTTTTGACAAATCCTCTGTTTGAGACAATTCCCAGATCCACTCTGGTCTTCTGAACTCCAAAATTTGTAAGTTGCTTTATATCATAAACAAAATTGTACCTATGCATAATTTGATACCACAATACATTTTCTATAAGGCATTCCAATTAAGCTATTTCTTGTTTCCACTATTATTATTCTTGAAATTGAATGTTCTTTGACATTAAATTATGTGTTAAGTTAATAATAAGGTCTTCTTTGAGATTATTGGAAGTTATGATGAGCTTCTAACCCATATTGCTCATTGCTTAAATTCATCTTAAACAGGGCGCTTTGAATCTAGAAAAGGGCACTAGAACTTCTGATTTCCAATTGAATTAGCCTTCAATCAAATCGAAAAAACAATAAAACATTGAAGCTTTAGCTTTTAGCTTTTTACTATAGGCAACGCTATAGCTTTGCCTCTGAAAAGTAGTAGCATTTGAACAAGGGCTAATAATAAATAGGAAACATATATCTTTTGTTTATTTTTATAGAGTCTAATACACCTCTTGTAATTCTGGATTCAGATGGTGCAATGTTTAGACAAGTTTAAGGGTAGACAGTGCAGACTATTTTGTAAAAGAAAATAAAGTCCGCCTTTTCACAAAAACGACTGTTTTTGCCTTAGTTTTTTAGTATGTTGGGGATAGGTACTATTTTTACACATTTTCAGGAGAAAATCCTGTTTTGGCACACCTGCTATTAGTGTAAATCTTAGGGACCAGGTAATTATGCTTAGGGTTATTTAGTTATACTTTCTGGCACAAGGCTACATCATGTAGGTTTTAGAAAAATGAAAACATACAAATATCAAATCACTACGAGCCATAAGAGCTTATTTTGTGAAGTCAAGTAAAAAAAAACGGAAAAAACCGGTGATTTGCATAGAAGTATATAGTGTCACAAGAAAGTTAGAGTTGAGTAATTCAAGTTTCATGAAGTTTAGTCCTACCCATCAAAAGTTACGCGCCTGGAAAAAATTGTCTGCTTTTCGTGAAAGGGGGGAAACACTCCTTAAAAGTTATAGAACCTTAATGATAAGTGACAAAAAAAAATGGAGGGAAACTGGGCCCCCTCTGACGCTCATTTTTCCCAAAGTCACCCGATCTAAATTTTGAGATAGCTATTTGGTTCAGCATGGTCGAAAATATAAGAACTGTCTTTTAGGATAACTTAATCCCCCAATGTCCCTGGGGGGAGCGTTGAAAGTTGTGAACTACCCAATGTTTACATTTAGTATTGGTTATAAGTATACAGACGTTTTCAGGGGGATTTTTCTGGTAGTGGCGAGGTGGGAGGTCGGGGTTATGTGGGAGGATGATTTCCATGGGGGAAGGGACATTTCTATAAAGGGGGTACTGGATTTCCCAGCATTATTTAAAAAACGATCAGAAATTAAACAAAAAAAAATTCAACTGAAAGTAAGGAGCAACATCAAAACTTAAAACGAAAAGAAATTATTACGTATATGATTGGGTTCTCCCCTAGTCAATACCTCGTTCTTTAAGCCAAAGATTTTTTTAGTACTTTCATAAGAGCTATTTATTCTAATTACCGGCCTTTGTGATTAAGGGGTCATCTTTAAAGAATTAGAACACAATCCGAACTTCAGCGTAAAGAGCGAGGTATTGACTAGGGGGCGAACCCCCTAGTCTATGTATTAAAAATATATGAATAAAGAAATTCGTTACGTATGTTAATTCGTAAGTTACGTATATTTATTACTAATAAAAACGTTCGTAAATAGAATTAAATAACTTTCGAGAAAGCCATTTAACCAAATAAAAGTAAAATTAATATGCAAATCTTGTTCTAATTATTCATCTACGGTGAGCCAAAATCAAAACCTGCATTAATTCAAAAACGTTAAAAAATTAAATTAAAAAAAAAATTTTTTTTACTGAAAGTAAGGAGCGACGTTAAAACTTAAAACGAACAGAAATTATTCCGTATATGAAAGGGACTGTCCCTCCTCAACGCCTCGCTCTTCACGCTAAAGTTTTTATTGTTTAAAAAAATAGAGTTGTGAGAAAGAGTCAAACTTTAGCGTATTATTAAAGGTTTAAAAGTTTCGCCCTGTACTTATAGTTATTCGTTTCACTTCATATAATAATGATTGGATAGTCAGTGTGGCCCAGGAAGTAATTTAATCCAAATATAATCTTAGCCATAATTGAGTAAGTTTTATAAATAGCATACCTGTAAGTGTGCTACCGTCCCTCAAACAAGTTTATAGAAAGAATCGTGGCTGTAAAAGTGGAAGTTTTTTGCTGCTGAAAATGTAGTTCTAGTATATTTTCAGTTGCGTAATAGTGGTCAAATGGAATTTTCTTCTTTTTTTTTATTTCAAGTATGGAAAATCAACTTGAAGATCTAGGAAATGAAGCTTCAGATATTTCATTTTCAAATATATATTATATGTGTATATCATATCGAAAGAAATTGACCTTCGCGTCAAACATAATTCATTGTACAAAGTACATAAACAAAAAGAGTCAACACTTAGTTAAAATGTCAAAAATAAATAGATAACAATAAAATTAATGACTAGCTTTCCTGATATATTATACAGTTCAATAAGACTCTTGCGATATCTTTCATGTTTAGCAGGGGTGAGAGTCAGTTTTGGAACTTTTTGGAATTTTATATGGGACGGTCTATTGCGGGCGGGATGGTAGGGTTTGGGGAGGATGGAATGTAATCGGGGAACAGGCAGGGTCCTGGTACCGAGACGAAGGCACAAGAGGTTCCCTTCTCTCGGCCAACGTGGTAAGTTTGAACTTACTTAGTAGATAATGATATGGAACCTTCCCTTCACCATTTATGATTCTAAATGCGCGGGGCAAAAAAATTCAAGTTTTAGAAGGGAAACCGAATATATATATATATATATATATATGTAGTGTATATTTTTAATATGGCCGACAAAGGAACGTTATAATAAAACTTAAATTTTGAATTTATAGGGAGGTTACAGTGCCGCTCCACAACAGCAATGGGGTGGTCAGCAGCAGCAATGGGGAGGTTCCTACCCTCCTCCAACCGCCTATCCTACTCAGCCATATGGTGGAGGTGGATATGCAACTCAAGGTGGAGCAACTGGAGGAGGTTATGGTGGTGCACCACAAGCAGCAGCGCCTCAAGGATGGGGTGCTCAACCATCACAACCCTCCTTTGGTAGTGGATACGGACAAGAGTCAAGCTATGGAGGTGGTGGACCAATTCGGGGTGCTGGCTACCAGGGTGGCTCTCAAAGACCGGCACCATATTCTGGTAAGTGGCTGCTGCTTGTTCTTTTTCTTGAATTTTTCCCCATTCTCTACACGTTTTTATTCTCCCCTCATAAAGAAAATGGCCTGTTATTTTAGAATCCTCACAATGGGGAAAAATAAAATAAATTTAACAATAAATTAAAACAGTGAAAACAAACGCATTATCATGCACCTTCGCAAGACTCTCTAGTTAGGAGTGTAGAGACACAGAAAGGAAGGAGGAAAATAAACGAGCAAAAGTAATTTATAAGGGAATGGTTTATAAAGTTGCTTTATATAGTTGGATATTATCTTGCCTAAAATTTTATATTCTTTCCTTTGTTTTTTCGTCATTGTTTCTTGGTTCAGCCATAGTCTTGCCATTTGTTCTGTCCTTGGACATTGTATTTGCTTTACCTGTGTTTTTTCTCTTTACGATTGGCGATCATGTAACAGTACGCCCTCTTTCAAGCATAAATTTGTTTTAAATAGCGTCCACTTTTAAGTTTTTTTTAGCTTTTCAAATGTATATGCACACTGGTCTAAAATATGTTTTAATGTGAATAATGGCAAATTTGAGTTAAAACCTTTATTCTGAATAACAGAATTCATTTTTTTGCGCGTAATTCATAGATTGTCTGGAATACTAATGGTTCAATTCACTCCTAAGATAGGCTGAGAAAGTTGGACGTCCCTAGGGTTCCATGAACTTGTTAAATTAAGAGGCTTTTCTCAACGTTTGGGAGACGAGTAAAAAATATGGAAGTTTATTTTTTAACCACGGAATTATCTTAGAATAGGACCTTCCACCTGAGCTTGTTCTAGTTGTTTGCACCTGGGTTTTCAACACGAAATCAGGCCCCAGTCCATGAAATTTAGATAAAAATCTTGTTGCGAAGACTTCCCCCTCTTCCCTCCCCCCAACGCTTCTTAGAGTACGTATTATTTGAGTTCAGAGCATAGTCCAACTTAATCTTTTTAGAGCTAACAGAGCAATCGTTTGAATCAAACATTATTCTAGGATCAACCCAATGTGTTGTCCGTTTCTTCCCACGTGTCTAAAGGTGGATCAAGGCCAATCTAGAATTTAGTGAAAAATTCGTTGCACGAACTTTTCCATGCGCCGGGAATCGGGTGCGCTGTTCAAATTTACAAATATAGGACTTAGATTTCGCAATTGATTTACCAATGACATGTGTAATGGCATTTTGAATGGAGTTAAAGGCCTTGTCTTTTTAAATCATTTAAAGGTTTTTAAATTGTAAATATTCTTCCTTTGCTCATTTTGAATAGGAGATAAGAAATAATTTTCATTCTTTTTTCTTTATAGCACCAAGTGGTGGCGCTGGAGGATATAGCTCTCAGCCTGCTGGTGGCAGAAGATATTAAAGCGGTAAGTTTTTTTTATTGTTGTTCTGTTTTACTTCTTTTTTCCTATTGATGTTGTTTTCCTTGGATGACTGGACATTGAATTTGGCCTTTTTTGTTGTTTATAATGAATACATTTAGATATATGATGTCAGTTGCATTTTTTTTCTAATCACAGTTTCTTTATTATTTCGTTTTTCCTGTTGGGGTGTCGTACCAACTTTTTATAGCTTCTTTTGGTCGACACAGCAGCAGAGCAGTTCTTTTCAATATTTATAAAGAATAGATCAGATATACTAGTTTTTTTCTGTGTGCATGTTGTTTCCGGATCGCCTGTGGTATTTTGCTCTGTCTAGGTGTCGCAATTTTTTGTTATAATCACTCGTGGGCGAGCCAACTTAGTTTTATTATTGTTTATGAATAATATTTATGTAATGTATTTCATGGGAATAGTTCTCAGAATATCTGATACACTTTTTAATTTTTTTCGTCTAGGTGTTGTTTATCAACTATCAGGCAGGCAGGAGGTTTAGAATGAGGATAGACATCATCAAGTGACCAAATAGTGCTGACACCAGTCACTTCCCCCTCTCCCCTTTTTATACTTGTACGTATATTGTGGTAAAACAGTTATTGTAAAATGTTCTTTTTTAAAGAAATAGATTGTCAGGAAAAAATAAATTAATTAAATCTGTTGAAAAAATGTTGTATTAAGTTTTGGGCATTACTTCTGAAGCACATAGATTGGGAATATTTTCTTCTTTGTTCAGTAAATCAGGACAGTTTTTGCAAGGAAACCTATCACTTTGAAAGGGAAATCTTCAATTATTTTGAAAAAAATACTAGTGTGTGATCAATTCTGATTTCTTGATTGAAATTCGACAGGTTTGAGGGATTGGCAAAAAAAGTAAAACCGATGTTGTCAGTATGAATGCGCAAAGGTTCAAATGCTCAATGGGAGAAAAAAAAGCTGAAAAACGAAATGGATTGGCATGGCTTGAACCACCTTCCTAGCAGGCATGCTTGGTGGATATGGATATGACTCAACTCGCTTATAGTGACAACTTCTTGGAGCCAGACAACTAGGCATGATGTAGGCAATGAACATAAAATAAGAAGATGGATTAAAGTCACCAAAAAAAATAATCATGAATCGCTATTATCCTAAATTCAGATTGATTGTCTTTAATTTGGTGTGAGGTCCTTGAACTCTAAGGGTCACTTCTTTCGCCTCTTTCTTGAACTGGCTACAACGCTGATACATGATTATGAACAGTTAAAATTGGTAGTTCGGGTTTCAACACTTGAACCCACGTTGGATCACCAGTAGATTTGTCTCTTCTTTTGTATCTCAATGAATGGTTCTAATAGCGTTTTATCATGATTGGGAGAGAGGTAAGATGTTGAACGAATCTAGTATTATTATTTTTTTATGGAGCACTGGCGCCAAAGGGCAATGGTATCCTCATAATGGGTTTAGTATTCAAACAGGATATGCTTTGATGTCCCATCAGGTGTGAGTCCTGTTGTTGGGTTTGACCTTTGCTTGGTAATATGGGACCCAGAGATCGAACCTCGCTGTGTGTGGCAACTGTGACATAATGGAGAATGGTGTAACCTCATTCCAAAAGGAGATTGTTAAGAAAAAAGGGCGCCAGAATCCAGCCTGGAACATTGAACTCTTATGATTTCTTGAGTGGAAGTGTGATAGCGTGTGTCTGCGTTGACTTATTGAATTCTTTGTCTAACTGTATTATCTGTGTTTTGCTTGATGGAAGAGCTCTGGGTTAAGGAGGTGGTCTTGACAGCTAGTAGATCTACTGTTTTTCTATATTTGATGTCATTATGGCTTGGAGCATTCTGGAATTTATCCGATTGCCGGGAGGTTCAGCATTTTCCTTCTATTTTATTTAGGTCCTTATCACAACTCTGTTGATTTTTTTGAGCATATTTCATTAGCATTTAAGATGCACACAATTTAGCATGTAAAATGGTGGATCAAAGGGGGGTGGGAGGATTAAAAACTGATGCCCAGAGGCTACACATCTAGTTGTACCTGCTTTCTCACCATGTACAGACCCATCTAAATAAATCTTTATATGATTAGGGTAATTCTTAGAAATCTGTTCAGCAAAAATACTATGCACCAATGGATTTGGTACCATATTTTTGTTTGTAAGAATACGATTAGCTTCGCAATAGGGCGGGCATAATTCCCAAATAGATTTTTCAACAAATGAGCAAGTCTAAAGGATATGTTGATACCGACTTGGCACCTCTGATATGAAGAGATTCCAAGATAATTGGGCTTTTGGGGCAAACTAACTTCATTGAAAAAATACGTCCCTATAGCCTTTTGCCTTTCGTGAGCTTTTTCGATATTTCCCTTTCAACTTGATAGTTTTCCTTCGTCTGAACAAAGTATTAAGTAATGAAAAATGTGTGTTTAGATGGTAAAAAGGTGCTGTTAAAGGTTGAAACGGGTTAGAGGAAAGGTTGCTTGAAAGTGGGAATCCTAGCAAGCATCGTAAATATTGTGGAAGATTCTCCAAATCGGAAGTCAAGCTTTAGAACCGTTTAATTAGAGCAGAAAATAGCTGAGGTTGGCAGAAGAACAGAAATACAGGTTGAAACACATCAGGTATAGATTATCTCCTCAAAATTGAGATGGGTAGGTAGCCAAATTAGATACTTGTTTGATTTTTGCTGTATGCTGATAGCTGTAGGCTAACATGTGTTCGAAACTTAAAGTACCAATGATAGTAAAAATGAATCCTGATGCTTTATTTTTGTCCATTGGAAACTTGTACAGCCATATGATCGTTTAAAAATTAGGCGAAATCAAGAATTCAATTTTAAAGAAAAAGACCCCCTTATACAGTGTTTGGTAAAAGTGGGTGCCAAATTAAGAATTAGGAAACGTGTGTGGAAATCAGCAAAAATTTAGCTAAAAACACTTGGGACCAAACATGTTAAGAAGGTGTAGCTTTTCTTTGAAGGTGTATTTGTTTTTGGGATGTCTACAAAACGTTTGATTGGAATTTTTTCTAAGGAGAAGCGTTGTCAAATTCAACTAGTTATTTTTTGCGTTTTAACAATTAGAAATGGCAACAGTGACTAAAATGTGGAACTGCCCTAAAAACCTAATTTGGAAATAATCAAAATGAAAATCTTTGTAAATCATGGTTTGAAAAAAATATTTATTTTGATGTCCTTGGTACTTTAATTGTTTCAGTGCTTTGTGATAGATTTTTTCAATTTTTTACTAAAAAATATCAATGTTCATTTTAATGCTAGAATTGCTGTCATAGAAAATAAAAAATACCAAGCAAGAATTTCCTATTTATGTTATTTAAAAGATTATATCAAGTATTTGTGAATGCATCCGAGATTGTATTAATCTGCCGGTTGCGCTGAAGAGTGAAAAGTGGTGTTTAAGCCTTTCGCAAAAACAGTTTTTTATTAAAGATTTTCGATAAGAATAAGAAATAGTAAAATCATACCAAATAATATTATTTAACTTCGGTTAACATATCAAAACTAAATTAGGCATTTGAGCTAGGGGTACTTGAACATTTTTGCCCTCGTCAGGGGCCTGACTGCTCTATTTTAACAAGCATAGAATCAACTAGAGGAAGCTTTGTAACTCGTTTTGAACAACAAAATATTAGATATGATGTGCCATTTCGTTTTGAGAATGGCCATGTCCTATAAATGTCTTCATTTTTCGTAATCAATGGTTAGTAAAAACAAAAAAAGTTCAATGGTCGTTAGCAAGTTAAAAGGAAAGACAGTTGAATTTGCAAATATATTATCGTAATATATGGTACTTTCTTTGATCAATAAAACCAAGAGGCATTACTGCTGCTGGATGAGATACAAGGCAGAGAACAAGTAATCGGGATAATTAGCTATAAGAGATAATTGTTGAATGATCCTTGCGTAAAATTTCATCAGGTGATTTTGGGATTTTTCTTAGTGTATGGAGCACATCAGTGTCCTCTGTCAGAGTGTAGTTTTAAAGTCGTTTAAATAAGTATTTCTAGAGCTGGGTACTGTCCCTTCTTGCCCCATTCTCCCTAGCTACGTCGATTGATCATATAGATCTCAAAACTAGTGTTTTTGTTTAATGAAAATAATAATAAAAAAATCCAAACCCAGATTGTATTTCTCATTTACTGAAGAATTACTCTAGATGAAGTACATATTCCTAATCCCTCACTCATTTGTGTGAAAAGTAATCTATTTGAGGCATCAAAAGCTTGAGTCTTGGTGTTAATTACTTGACTTGTGTTTACTACAAAAAGTTTCACCTCAGTACTTTGGAAATCGTTTACTACTTTTTTAAAACGAATTTTAGTAGCTGTTGACCCTACTATATGCCAGTTCAGCGGAACCATGCGAGTTGATTTTTGCTTTTCCCCTTTTTCATCCCCACCATCACTCGCTAAATAATGTTTGCATTTGATTCAGGGAAAGAAAGTTACTTTGGAACTTTAGAAATCTATACACCTTTAATAAAGATAGATTTTCTTTCCATCTCTCCCCTTAAAATGTTAAATTTAGTAATTGCTGATGATAGTGAGAAAATTGGGGTGGTACCAGTTTCGTTTAGGGCCAAATTTATTGTGGAAGGAAAGAAGACAAAACGATACATTAGAACCAAGAGCTAGTAGCATGTATCAGGATATTGTCTGACAGATCACTCTTAGATGGGAACAATTTTTGGAGATGGAGCATTTTCGTGAATTTAAGAGGAAAGGATGTCTTAGACCCATGTATTTTAGAACAGAAATCATTTTGGGAATGGCAGATAGACAGTTATACAGGTATAGACATCTATTTTCCCATAGAAATTAGCTAGGCTGGCTGTCTGAATTTTTATTAGTGTTTTTCTTGGCCCTTTTTAGTGCAGTAGTTTGATAATGTTTTTCTTCTTCTTTTTTCAAAATTTAGACGCTGTTTTTTTTTTTTTTTTTTTTTTTTGTTTTTTTTTTTTAATCAGCAGCAAAATGTATTAAAGTCTGATCTGGTCCTATGTAAAATAGTGGTACATCATAGATTTCTCATTATTAAGGAAAGTGAAAACAATTAGTTTATTTACTAGAAAACGTCTTTCTAATAAAAAAAAGTGTGTTGAGTCATTTACAATAGACAAAGGATACAAAATCTCAACCTCTGAAAAAAAAATGTTGTCTATAAACGTTTGGGACTTTCTATCATAGAACCAAGAACCTGAAACGGGGTTGTTAGTAGTGGTCGTATCAGTGAAAATACTTCTTAAAAGGTGATTTTGAACAAGAACTAAATTAGTCAGTCAAATCTAAGAAACCATTTGTTGTGGTGTCCAATGTATGTAACTACACGTGTAACAAAATTTCTACTCGGATTTCGAGGTATATACCCATCTATATCGCTGATGTCAATCAGTTTGTATTTTTTCGGTTGCAGTATGGGGAATATGTGAAAGTAGATTAGTTTGGTTTTAGAGAAATACTCATTATTTAATAGCCAATTGATTTCTGTCATTTTGAAAAATTCAATTCTGTATTTTCGTGAATATACCTAAAAGCGTACAACTCAAGATTCAATCACGCGCTTTGACCCCGAAATATACTTCTAAAGCATATTTCAATCAACAAAATTCATTTACCTTCAAAAATTAAGCTCTATCTGTTTTGCACTGCGTATGGTTTATCTGTCAATTAGAACTGTTGAAAAGGTTAAGGTTAAAATAGATAAGAATTATTCATAATTGATTAATCATATAAAGAACACATTGTGCTAATCCCTCAAAGGTTCTTAGGCCTGGGAAAGAGGGGAGTATATATGTTTCAATTTAGCACTAAATCAATAGTTAAACACAATAAATAAATTAAATCAAACAGTTCTTCAAGTAAGGAGCGACCGAAACTGTAAAAAACGGAATTTTCATAACAATAGATATTTAAAAAGAATTGGCTTATTATGCTGATTCCAAATATGAAAGTTTCATCAAGTTTAGTCTTACCCATCAAAGCCTACGAGCCTGGGAAAATTTTCCTGATTTTCCAAAAAAGGGGGACCGCCCCATGAAAGTCGGAAACTTAATGAAAATTAAACCATCAGATTTAGCGTGTCAGAGAACCCTACTGTAGAGGTTTAAAGGTATTGTGGTTTCACGAGGAACCAAATAAGAAGCTTTTTTAAAAGTATTAAAAAAACTTAAGCGTAAAGAGCGATGTGTTGAAGAGCCCCCCCCCCCCCCTTAATATATGTAATAGTTTCTGTTGGTTTCAAGTATTATTGTTGCTCTTACTTTCAGTTGAAAAAATTGTTTGCTTTTTTTATTTAGTAGACTAAATATACTCAAGTCAGTGCTACATAAGAAGGAGAAAAAAGAAAGCAGAAAAGATCACATGGAAATTCCCTGAAAGTGTTACAAGTTTTTTGAAGGTACCCAACGAGGGACATTCCATATAAATTACTCGCAACGAGAGGACTAAAATCAGATCTTACTGTTGTAGTATGCGGAATTTGAATGTTCTGAGAACTATGGAGCTGATATTTCGATCGATCAGATACAAAGGATGAAGTAAATCCAAGGGGCCTGGGAATATTACCTTGAAGCTGAAGAAAAGTCAAAAGGTGCGCATGAAAGAAAATATAAAGTTCTTCGTCATCAAGTAACAGTTTAGTTGCTGAACGATTTTGTTTTACTGGATAAGGTTTACAGCTTTATTGTAAGTGCTGGAAAGCGATTTAAGAAAAGAAGGAAAAAGTAGACGTCCGTATAAATGAGTAATAAGGAACATAAGAATGATTCAAAGTGTGATATAGGATTATCAGGTTCAGAAAAAAATTTTTAGTCTTGTTAGAATACCATGGTTTCTGCATATCTTCATTTTAATCAAATCATTATGTTGCTTAAAAGATAGATTTTCATCTTGTAGAATACCTAGGAAATGGATATGGCCATCCTTTTGTCTACTAATAGAATCTGAATAGTAGGTGAATTTCAGATTGTTGGGGACAAGCCTGAGATATACAAACAAAACTAGATTTAGAAACATTTAGGCCAAGTGTTGTATAAGGAACAACTGAAGGTGGGAAATTTCCACAAACCAAGCAAGAATCAAAGTTGTCTTGTTACTAGGTATGGGGGTAGTGCTCGCAGTGTGAATGGAACAGAAGGAACAAAATTCGATTGATCGAATCTTGTTCCGAATTTTTGATTAATCGCTAATCGAATTGTGTTCATTGTGAAACATCAAACCTTTTATCGTACATGCCCTACTAAATTTACAGCTTACTAAGTTTAAATATATGATAGACATCTTTTTGGAATAATAGTCTTGAAAGATAAGTAGAATTTGTATTCCTGTAAGTCTAATACACTTTTACTTTTTCCAGTGTTTCTCTTGTGGATTGTGAAGACCCAACTGTGATATTTGGCCGTGATGACTTTTTATATTTAGGATTTTATTGGATTTATTAAAAATTAAAGATTCTTTGTTTATATTTTGTGTTGCCTCTTCAAAGGTGTACAGCTTCAAATTGTGATATTAAGAAGTCTAAGTATAACAGTTAAAACAATGAAATGAAATGTTAAGGTATATGGTAAGTACAAAATAAACCTTTTCCAATGTTCCTCGTTGTTCCTGGAAATCAAGGAGTAGATTGTAATTTGTACCCCAGCTCAACCTAGAGTTTCATTACTTCCTGAGTATCTGATTTAAACAAAACGTGTTGTTCTTTGCTGTTTTTGTGCTGCGGAACACCACTACTGCTTTCTCAGCTTTTTTTTTCTCCGGATTAGAAATTTACATCTTGGAAATATTAAAGAACTAAGAACATCAAAATGAAATCTTTTTTCCCTAGCTTCATCTTCGGTCTATTCATATCTGAAAATTGGGATTGTCTGCGATTTTATTTTGGTTGTTAGATAACTAAAATGATTTTTTCGTTTCGCAAATTCTCTCCTTTTTTGCCATACTGAATCGTGAAAAAAAGAACAAGAGGAAATTTTCTTGTTTACAAAAAGCCGAAATAAACGATTGTACCGCCCAATCTACTACATGCATCTCCTGTTTTAAGTTAGCGTAATTGCTTTTTGTAGGCTTCAGAAAATGTATTAGCACCTGGCCTGTGCTCGCGAGACCCATTGCTTTTCTCAAAACCACAACAATTTTAATTCCTTAAATTGTACGAAATTGTGGTTTGGAACGCTACACCGTTAAAAAGAGCAAATATGAAATTAGGGAAAATGAATATTCGGTAAATTATGATACATAATTAAGTTTCTAAGTCTTACAAGATGGATGGAATTTTGTTTAGGCTGTAAGTGGTAGTAATAGGATTATTATTGTTCATTTGACGACTAAAAATGGAAAGTGTGAGTCATAGTAGTATATGTTCCTAGAGAACCGTGATCCAGATGAACTGTACGTACAGTTACAGGAACAAATAAACATGGCCTCTGGTAGAAATTACATAATGGAAGACAAGTTTTTTAAATTGAAACTAAGGAGCAACATTAAAAATTAAAACGAACAGATATGATTATGTATATTAGGGGACTGCCCTTTCCCCAACCCTCACTCTTTACGCTTAATTTTTAAAGCTCTGAAAATATTTATTATTTAAATTCAAAGGCTCTTCTGGTTGAGCTGTCTTTCTTAAAGAATTGTGACAGAAAGTCAAACATTAGCGAAAAGTGTGAGGTTTGAGGAAGGGGTAGCCCCAGGGTTGCCACTGCCATGGATTTACCCATGTTACCTTAAAAACAAACATGGATTTTGCCAAGGAATCATGGGTTTTACTTTTTTCTTTATGCTGGAATTTTTTCATTCAAGATAGAACTACCATCAAAAATGGCACAAGCGGCAAAAAAAAATTAATGCCTGGGCTCTATCAAAACACCTGAAAACAGCTTAAGAGATTAAGAAAAAGCTTTCAGCACATATTTATCCAAGTGCCTAACAAATCTGTTACACTTTAGTTCTATAAAGGTTGCTTCATTTGATCTAGGCTGCAATACACTTTAGTTCGTGAGATCAACAAAGGTTTTGTGTATATGTTGCCAAGAGGCTCATTTGCTAAAAGTCTAGAACAGTGGCTGTTCAGGAAGAGACTTGCTAGAGCAAAAAGAGGGAAGCTTTTAATTTGCTAATATAATGTTCGTTGCTATAGTTTTGTTTACGTTTTTGACAAATCATCTGCAGCCGCCAATATAATGGTCTCATATAGCCACTTGCTGTATATTGTAAAGTCAGAATTAATTTTGATAAGTTGAAGGATGACAGATTACTAAAGATTGTTCTTTTTCGGCTAACTGTAGTTCAAAACAGAGATCAGGTCCTCCTCGTTTGGGGTGGGAGGATCAAACAGTTCGTGGTAACGAACTGTAAGTAAGGAGCGATCCGGCTCAATGGTAACCGAAACTCTAAAAAACGGAATTTTGATACCAATAGATACATCAAAAGAATCAGATTTTAATTCTGATTTCAAATTTTTTAATCTTACCCATGAAAAGTTACGCGCCTGAGAAAATTTGGCTGATTTTCAAAAAATGGGGGAAAGACCCCCTAAAAGTTATAGAACCTTAATGAAAATCACACCATCATATTCAGGGTATCAGATAACCCTACTGTAGAGGTTTCAAGCTCCTATCTACAAAAATGTGGAATTTTCCATTTTTTGCCAGAAGAAAGGTCACGGATGCGTGTTAGTTGTTTGTTTTTCTTTTCCCCAGGGGTAATCGTATTGACCCAGTGGTCCTAGAATATCGCAGCAGGGCTCATTCGAACGGAAATTAAAAGTTTTAGGTTCTTTTTAAGTGACAAAAAAATGGAGGGCAACTAGGCCTCCTCCCACGTAGAAGGGTATCTTATAGTCCCACGGGGCCTTACTGCTGCCACCTACAACTTTTTTTAACACCAAATATGGGCATAGAGTCATTAGGGAGAACACGTGGTTAATGGGGTCAATGACCTAAATTTCCAAGGTCGATGTTGTTGTTGTTTTGTGCAGAGTCATTTGGGAGAACACGTGGTTAATGGGGTCAATGACCTAAATTTCCAAGGTCGAAGTTGTTGTTGTTGTTGTTTTGGCCATGTGAATAGAGTCATTAGGGAGAACACGTGGTTAATTAAAGCGATTGGGAATTTGGAACACCTGTGCTGTCAGTCATTAATCAAATTGTTTCCGGGCAAAGTTTAATAATGTCTGACAGGTACTGTCAATCATTAATCAAATTGTTTCCAGGCGAAGTTTAATAATGTCTGACAGGTGATGTCAAGATTGATTGATATGTCACGAAGTGGGAATTAATTTGTTGTTTCTAAGGGGAATTATTGATTCACGAAGGGGGAATTAATTTGATGTTTCTAAGGGGAAGGTGGGGAAGAGATATATTGATTGCGTAATCGAAGGGAGAGAATTCCCGAGAAATTGATTACATAATCGGTAGAACCCTATAAGGAGCTCGTGACGGGAATCCATTTATGGGCTTAGAATGACGTAATCAACTAGGACAAATGGATTTCTGAGAAATTGATTAAATAATCGGTAGAACCCTATCAGAAGGTCATGACGGGAATTCATTTATGGGCATAGAATGACGTAATCGACTAAGACAAGCAAGTTACTTTCTTAATGTCCCTCCTAAACCCATTTTCCAACTTGAAGTACTTATCTTTTTAACCCACAACTTTACTTTACAGCTTTTTGGATACCTCAACACCAAGAAATACTTTTCAAAGACCATTTCAGAGCAAGTTACTTTCTTAATGTCCCTCCTAAACCCGTTTTCCAACTTGAATTACTTATATTTTTCACCCACAACTATACTTTACAGCTTTTTGGATACCTCAACATCAAGAAATACTTTTCAAAGACCATTTCAGAGCAAGTTACTTTCTTAATGTTCCTCCTAAACCCATTTTGCAACGTGAAGTACTTATCTTTTTCACCCACAACTATACTTTACAGCTTTTTGGATACCTCAACACCAAGAAACACTTTTCAAAGACCATTTCAGAGCAAGTTACTTTCTCAATGTCCCTCCTAAACCCATTTTCTAACTTGAAGTACTTATGTTTTTCACCTACGACTATATTTTGCAGCTTTTTGATCACCTCAACACCAAGAAATACTTTTCAAAGACCATTTCAGAGAAAGTTAATTTCTTAATCTACCTCATAAACCCATTTTGCAACTTGAAGTACATATCTTTTTCAACCACCACTATACTTTACAGCTTTTTGAGTGACTCAACACCAAGAAATACTTTTCAAAGACCATTTCAGAGCAAGTTACTTTCTTAATGTTCATTCTAAACCCATTTTGCAACTTGAAGTACTTATCTTTTTCACCCGAAACTATACTTTACAGCTTTTTGGATACCTCAACACCAAGAAATACTTTTCAAAGACCATTTCAGAGCACGTTACTTTCTTAATGTACCTCCTAAACCCATTTTGCAACTTGAAGTACTTATCTTTTTCCCCCACAACTATACTTTACAGCTTTTGGATACCTCAACACCAAGAAATACTTTTCAAAGACCATTTCAGAGCAAGTTACTTTCTTAATGTCCCTCCTAAACCCATTTTCCAACTTGAAGTACTTATATTTTTCACCCACAACTATACTTTACAGCTTTTTGAGTGTCCCAACACCAAGAAATACCTTTCAAAAGGCATTTCAGAGCAAGTTACTTTCTGAATGTCCCACTTAAACCCATTTTCCAACTTGAAGTACTTATCTTTTTCACTCACAACTATACTTTACAGCTTTTTGGATACCTCAACGCCAAGAAATACTTTTCAAAGACCATTTCAGAGCAAGTTACTTTCTTAATGTCCCTCTTAAACCCATTTTCCAACTTGAAGTACGTTTCTCCTTCACAAAAAGCCTTACTTTACAAATTTTTGGATACCTCAACACCAAGAAATACCTTTCAAAACGCATTTAAGAGCAAGTTACTTTCTGAGTGTCCCTCTTAAACCCATTTTCCAACTTGAAGTAATAATCTGTTTCATCCACAGCTATACTTTACAGCTTTTTGGATACCTAAACACCAAGAAATACCTTTCAAAGACCATTTCAGAGCAAGTTACTTTCTTAATGTCCCTCCTAAACCCATTTCTCAACTTGAAGTACTTATCTTTTTCACCCACTACTATACTTTACAGCTTTTTGAGTGTCCCAACACCAAGAAATACTTTTCAAAGATCATTTCAGAGCAAGTTACTTTCTTAATGTTCCTCCTAAACCCATTTTCCAACTTGAAGTACTTATCTTTTTCACCCACAACTATACTTTGCAGCTTTTTGGATACCTCAAAACCAAGAAATACCTTTCAAAGACCATTTCAGAGCAAGTTACTTTCTTAATGTCCCTCCTAAACCCATTTTGCAACTTGAAGTACTTATCTTTTTCACCCACAACTATACTTTACAGCTTTTTGAGTGTCTCAACACCAAGAAATACTTTTCAAAGACCATTTAAGAGCAAGTTACTTTCTTAATGTTCCTCCTAAACCCATTTTGCAACTTGAAGTACTTATCTTTTTCACCCACAACTATACTTTAAAGCTTTTTGGTTACCTCAACACCAAGAAATACTTTTCAAAGACCATTTCAGAGCAAGTTACTTTCTTAATGTCCATCCCAAACCCAATTTGAAACTTGAAGTACTTATCGTTTTCACCAACAACTGTACTTTACAGCTTTTGGATACCTCAACACCAAGAAATACTTTTCAAAGACCATTTAAGAGCAAGTTACTTTCTTAATGTCCCTCCTAAACCCATTTTCAAACTTGAAGTACTTATCTTTTTCACCCACAACTATACTTTACAGCTTTTTGAGTGTCCTCAACACCAAGAAATACCTTTCAAAAGGCATTTCAGAGCAAGTTACTTTCTTAATGTCCCTCTTAAACGCATTTTCCAACTTGAACTACTTATCTTTTTCACACACAACTATACTTTACAGCTTTTTGGATGCCTCAACACCAAGAAATACTTTTCAAAGACCATTTCAGAGCAAGGTACTTTCTTAATGTCCCTCCTAAACCCATTTTGCATCTTGAAGTACTTATCTTTTTCACCCACAACTATACTTTACAGCTTTTTGGATGCCTCATCACCAAGAAATACCTTTCAAAAGGCATTTCAGAGCAAGTTACTTTCTGAATGTCCCTCTTAAACCCATTTTCCAACTTGAACTACTTATCTTTTTCACCCTCAACTATACTTTACAGCTTTTTGGATACCTCGACACCAAAAAATACTTTTCAAAGACCATTTCAGAGCAAGTTACTTTCTTAATGTCCCTCCTAAACCCTTTTTGCAACTTGAAATACTTATCTTTTTTCACCCAAAACTATACTTTACAGCTTTTTGGATACCTCAAAACCAAGAAATACTTTTCAAAGACCATTTCAGAGCAAGTTACTTTCTTAATGTCCCTCCTAAACCCATTTTCCAACTTGAAGTACTTATCTTTTTCGCCCAGAACTATACTATACATCTATTTGGATACTTCAACACCAAGAATACTGTAGACAATTTCAGAGCAAGATACTTACTTAATGTCACTCCATAATCTGTTTTACAACTTGAAGTACTTATCTTTTTCACCCACAACTATACTTTACAGCTTTTTGGATACATCAACACCAAGAAATACATTTCAAAGACCATATCATATCAATTTATTTTTTTAATTTCAATCCTACACACATGTTCCGACTAGAAGTACTTATCTTTTTCACCAACAACTGTACTTTACAGCTTTTTGGATACCTCAACACCAATAAATACTTTTCAAAGACCATTTCAGAGCAAGTTACTTTCTTAATGTCACTCCTAAACCCATTTTCAAACTTGAAGTACTTATCTTTTTCACCACAACTATACTTTACAGCTTTTTGAATGCTCCAACACCAAGCAATACTTTTCAAAGGCATTCCAGAACAAGTTCTTTTCTTAATATGGTTCTTAAACCAATTTTACAAATTCTAAATTTTTCCATAGTCGATAGAAAAAGCTATATCATAGCTGTGAATAGTTTCTCGAAAGATAAGCAGTTCTTTTTCAATTTTAAATTTTCTCAATGAAGTAAAGAAAAGTTCAAGTTCTCTTCTGAACTTTCTCAATGAAAAAGAAATTAGTTTTTATTCAATTCTATTTTTCCAAATAATATAAAAATTTTCCACTTTAGTTCAGATTTTTCTCAAAAGGATGAAAAATTTAAAATACTATTCTAAATTTTCTCAACGATGTGAAGAAAAGTTCAAGTTCTCTTCTGAACCTTACCAAAGAACACACTTCAATTCTAATTTCTCCAGAGAAAACAAAATCTTCCACTTCAGTTCTATATTTCACAAAGACATAAAGAAATTTAAAGTTCAATTCTAATTTGTCGATGGAAGATAGAAAAAGTAATCCCCAACCCGAAGGAACCCCCCGGTCCATAAAGGCCCCAGGCCCCCCGGTCCCCACAAAGCCCCCCAAAGGAAACCGAACCCAAAGGCCCACAAAGGCCCCCCGACACACCCAAAAGACCAACAAACAAAAATTTCTCTTAGAAATAATATTTTTCATCACTGATAACACTTTTCTGTTCGAACTAGCAAGTTTTCTACCAAAGATACCAAATACTTTCATAGAAGTAACATTTTTTGATTGTGATAACAACTTTCCTGTCAGAAGTAGCAAGTTTTGCTTAACACTAACAAACCCACTCATCAAAGTAATGATATTTTACTTTAATACTAACATACTTTTACTGAACACACGCAAATTTCTCTTAGAAATAATATTTTTCATCAATGATAACACTGTCTGTTCGAGCTAGCAAGTTTTCTACCAAAGATACCAAATTTTTTCTTAGAAGTAACATTTTTGATTGTGATAACAACTTTTCTGCCAGAAGTAGCAAGTTTCGCTTAACACTAACAAACCTTCTCATCAAAGTAATGATATTTTACCTTAATACTAACATACTTTTACTGAACAAAAAAAAATTTCTCTTAGAAATAATATTTTTCATCACTGATAACACTTTTCTGTTCGAACTAGCAAGTTTTCTACCAAAGATACCAAATATTTTCATAGAAGTAACATTTTTTGATTGTGATAACAACTTTTCTGTCAGAAGTAGTAAGTTTTGTTTAACACTACCAAACCCACTCATCAAAGTAATGATATTTTACCTTAATACTAACATACTTTTACTGAACACACATAAATTTCTCTTAGAAATAATATTTTTCGTCAGTGATAACACTTTTTCTGTTCGAACTAACATGTTTTCTACCAAAAATACCAAATTTTTCGTAGAAGTAACATTTTTTTATTATGATAACAACTTTTCTGTCAGAAGTAGCAAGTTTTGCTTAACACTAACAAACATTCTCATCAAAGTAACAACATTTTACTCTAATACTAACATACTTTTACTGAACACGCACACAAAGTTCTCTTAGAAATAATATTTTTCACTTCTATGTCTGAATCTATTTGCTTAAATGTCTGGGTTGGTGTTTGGTTAGGTTTGGTTAGGTTAGCTAAGTTAGGTTAGGTTAGCTAAGTTAGGTTAGGTTATCTAGTAAACATTTCTCCATGTTTAAGTTAGGTTTGGTTAGGTTAACTTATCATGAGCGCTCATGATAAGCTAACCTAGCCTAACTAAAGCATGGTACAAAGTCGACATGGGTGGATTTTCCGGCTAGTATGGTTAGGTTAGGTTAGATCAGGTTAGGTTAGGTTAGCCTACGTATGCACGCGTACGTGGGCTAACCTAACCATACTCGCCGGAAAATCCACCCATGTCGACTTTGTACCATGCTTTAGTTAGGCTAGGCTAGCTTATCATGAGCGCTCATGATAAGTTAACCTAACCTAACTTAAACATGGAGAAATGTTTACTAGCTAACCTAACCTAAGCAAACACCAACCCAGACATGTAAGCAAATAGATTCAGACATAGAAATGAAAAATACTATTTCTAAGAGAACTTTGTGTGCGTGTTCATTAAAAGTATGTTAGTATTAAGGTAAAATGTCGTTACTTTGATGAGAAGGTTTGTTAGTGTTAAGCAAAACTTGCTTCTTCTGACAGAAAAGTTGCTATCACAATCAAAAAATGTTACTTCTACGAAAAAATTTGGTATCTTTGGTAGAAAAGTTGCTAGTTCGAACAGAAAAAGTGTTATCACTGACGAAAAATATTATTTCTAAGAGAAATTTGTGTGTGTTCAGTAAAAGTATGTTAGTATTAAGGTAAAATATCATTACTTTGATGAGAATGTTTGTTAGTGTTAAGAAAAACTTGCTACGTCTGACAGAAAAGTTGCTATCACAATCAAAAAACGGTACGTCTACGAAAAAATTTGATATCTTTGGTAGAAAACTTGGTAGTTCGAACAGAAAAAATGTTATCACTGACGAAAAATATTATTTCTACGAGAAATTTCTGTGTGTTTAGTATAAGTATGTTAGTATTAAGGTAAAATATCATTACTTTGATGAGAATGTTTGTTAGTGTTAAGCAAAACTTGCTACTTCTGACAGAAAAGTTGATATCACAATCAAAAACTGTTACTTCTATGAAAATATTTGGTATCTTTGGTAGAAAACTTGCTAGTTCGAACAGAAAAGTGTTATCAGTGATGAAAAATATTATTTCTAAGAGAAATTTTTGTTTGTTCAGTAAAAGTATGTTAGTATTAAGGTAAAATATCATTACTTTGATGAGAAGGTTTGTTTGTGTTAAGCAAAAATTGCTACTTCTGACAGAAAAGTTGTTATCACAATCAAAAAATGTTACTTCTAAGAAAAAATTTGGTATCTTTGGTAGAAAACTTGCTAGTTCGAACAGAAAAAGTGTTATCAGTGACGAAAAATATTATTTCTAAGAAAAATTTGTGTGTTTTCAGTAAAAGTATGTTAGTATTAAAGTAAAATATCGTTACTTTGATGAGAAGGTTTGTTAGTGTTAAGAAAAACTTGCTACTTCTGATAGAAAAGTTGTTATCACAATAAAAAAATGTTACTTCTATGACAAAATGTGGTATCTTTGATAGAAAACTTGCTAGTTCGAACAGAAGAAGTGTTATCATTTATTAGAAAGATTATTTATAAGATAATTTTTTGTTTGTTCAGTAAAAGTATGATAGTATTAGTGTAAAATTTTGTTACTTTGATGAGAAGGTTTGTTAGTGTTAAGCAAAACTTTCTACTTCTGACAGAAAAGTTGTAATCACAATCAAAAAATGTTACTTCTAAGAAAAAATTTTGTATCTTTGCTAGAAAACTTGCTAGTTCGAACAGAAAAAGTGTTATCATTGACGAAAAATATTATTTCTGAGAAAAATTTGTGTGTGTTCAGTAAAAGTATGTTAGTATTAAAGTAAAATATTGTTACTTTGATGAGAATGTTTGTTAGTGTTATGCAAAACTTGCTATTTCTGAGAAAAATTTGTTATCACAATCAAAAAATGTTACTTCTATGAAAAAATTTGGTATCTTTGCTATAAAACTTGCTAGTTCGAACAGAAAAAGTGTTATCATTGATGAAAAATATTATTTATAAGAGAAATTTTTGTTTGTTCAGTAAAAGTATGTTAGTATTAGTGTAAAATGTAGTTACTTTGATAAGAAGGTTTGTTAGTGTTAAGGAAAACTTGCTACTTCTGACAGAAAAGTTGTTATCACAATCAAAAAATTTTACTTCTAAGAAAATATTTGGTATCTTTGGTAGAAAACTTGCTAGTTCGAACAGAAAAAGTGTTATCAATGACGAAAAATATTATTTCTAAGAGAAATTTGTGTGTGTTCAGTAAAAGTATGTTAGTATTAAGGGTAAAATTTAATTACTTTGATGAGAATGTTTGTTAGTGTTAAGCAAAACTTGCTACTTCTGACAGAAAAGTTGTTATCATAATAAAAAAATGGTACGTCTACGAAAAAATTTGGTACCTTTGGTAGAAAACATGTTAGTTCAAACAGAAAAAGTGTTATCACTGACGAAAAATATTATTTCTAAGAGAAATTTCTGTGTGTTCAGTAAAAGTATGTTAGTGTTAAGGCAAAATATCATTACTTTGATGAGCGGGTTTGTTAGTGTTAAGCAAAACTTGCTACTTCTGACAGAAAAGTTGTTATCACAATCAAAAAATGTTACTTCTATGAAAATATTTGGTATCTTTGGTAGAAAACTTGCTAGTTCGAACAGAAAAGTGTTATCAGTGATGAAAAATATTATCTCTAAGAGAAATTTTTGTTTGTTCAGTAAAAGTATGTTAGTATTAAGGTAAAATATCATTACTTTGATGAGAAGGTTTGTTAGTGTTAAGCAAAACTTGCTACTTCTGACAGAAAAGTTGTTATCACAATCAAAAATGTTACTTCTAAGAAAAAATTTGGTATCTTTGGTAGAAAACTTGCTAGTTCGAACAGAAAGTGTTATCATTGATGAAAAATATTATTTCTAAGAGAAATTTGCGTGTGTTCAGTAAAGGTATGTTAGTATTAAAGTAAAATATCATTACTTTGCTGAGTGGGTTTGTTAGTGTTAAGCAAAACTAGCTACTTCTGACAGAAAAGTTGTTTTCACAATAAAAAAATGTTACTTCTATGAAAAAATTTGGTATCTTTGCTAGAAAACTAGCTAGTTCGAACAGAAAAAGTGTTATCATTGATGAAAAATATTATTTCTAAAAAAAATTTTTGTTTGTTCAGTAAAAGTATGTTAGTATTAGGGTAAAATGTTGTTACTTTGATGAGAATGTTTGTTAGTGTTAAGCAAAACTTGCTACTTCTGACAGAAAAGTTGTTATCACAATCAAAAAATGTTACTTCTAAGAAAAAAATTGGTATCTTTGCTAGAAAACTTGCTAGTTCGAACAGAAAAAGTGTTATCATTGACGAAAAATATTATTTCTGAGAAAAATTTGTGTGTTCAGTAAAAGTATGTTAGTATTAAAGTAAAATATTGTTACTTTGATGAGAATGTTTGTTAGTGTTATGCAAAACTTGCTATTTCTGAGAAAAATTTGTTATCACAATCAAAAAATGTTACTTCTATGGAAAAATTTGGTATCTTTGCTATAAAACTTGCTAGTTCGAACAGAAAAAGTGTTATCATTGACGAAAAATATTATTTCTAAGAGAACTTTTTGTTTGTTCAGTAAAAGTATGTTAGTATTAGGGTAAAATGTTGTTACTTTGATAAGAAGGTTTGTTAGTGTTAAGCAAAACTTGCTACTTCTGACAAAAAAGTTGTTATCACAATCAAAAAATGTTACTTCTAAGAAAATATTTGATATCTTTGCTAGAAAACTTGCTAGTTCGAACAGAAAAAGTGTTATCACTGACGAAAAATATTATTTCTAAGAGAAATTTGTGTGTGTTCAGTAAAAGTATGTTAGTATTAAGGGTAAAATATCATTACTTTGATGAGAATGTTTGTTAGTGTTAAGCAAAACTTGCTACTTCTGACAGAAAAGTTGTTATCATAATAAAAAAATGGTACGTCTACGAAAAATTTAGGTATCTTTGGTAGAAAACATGTTAGTTCGAACAGAAAAAGTGTTATCACTGACGAGAAATATTATTTCTAAGAGAAATTTCTGTGTGTTCAGTAAAAGTATGTTAGTGTTAAGGCAAAATATCATTACTTTGATGAGTGGGTTTGTTAGTGTTAAGCAAAACTTGCTACTTCTGACAGAAAAGTTGTTATCACAATCAAAAAATGTTACTTCTATGAAAATATTTGGTATCTTTGGTAGAAAACTTGCTAGTTCGAACAGAAAAGTGTTATCAGTGATGAAAAATATTATCTCTAAGAGAAATTTTTGTTTTTTCAGTAAAAGTATGTTAGTATTAAGGTAAAATATCATTACTTTGATGAGAAGGTTTGTTAGTGTTAAGCAAAACTTGCTACTTCTGACAGAAAAGTTGTTATCACAATCAAAAATGTTACTTCTAAGAAAAAATTTGTCATCTTTGGTAGAAAACTTGCTAGTTCGAACAGAAAGTGTTATCATTGATGAAAAATATTATTTCTAAGAGAAATTTGCGTGTGTTCAGTAAAAGTATGTTAGTATTAAAGTAAAATATCATTACTTTGATGAGTGGGTTTGTTAGTGTTAAGCAAAACTTGCTACTTCTGACATGAAAGTTGTTATCAAAATAAAAAAATGCTACTTCTATGAAAATATTTGGTATCTTTGGTAGAAAACTTGCTAGTTCGAACAGAAAAGTGTTATCAGTGATGAAAAATATTATTTCTAAGAGAAATTTTTGTTTGTTGGTCTTTTGGGTGTGTGGGGGGGCCTTTGTGGGCCTTTGGGTTCCGTGTCCTTTGGTGGGCATTGTGGGGCCCGGGGGGCCTAGGGCATTTGGGGACCGGGGGGTTCCTTCGGGTTGGGGATTACTTTTTCTATCTTCCATCAAAAAATTAGAATTGAACTTTAAATTTCTTTATGTCTTTGTGAAATATAGAACTGAAGTGGAAGATTTTTGTTTTCTCTGGAGAAATTAGAATTGAAGTGTGTTCTTTGGTAAGGTTCAGAAGAGAACTTGAACTTTTCTTCACATCGTTGAGAAAATTTGGAACAGTGTTTTAAATTTTTCATCTCTTTGAAAAAAATCTGAACTAAAGTGGAAAATTTTTATATTATTTGGAAAAATAGAATTGAATAAAAACTGATTTCTTTTTCATTGAGAAAATTCAGAAGAGAACTTGAACTTTTCTTCACTTCATTGAGAAAATTTAAAATTGAAATAGAACTGCTTTTCTTTCCAGAAAATATTCACAGCTATGATATAGCTTTTTCTATCTACTATGGAAAAATTAGAATTTGCAAAATTGGTTTAAGAAGCATATTAAGAAAAGAACTTGTTCTGAAATGCCTTTGAAAAGTATTGCTTGGTGTTGGAGCATTCAAAAAGCTATAAAGTATAGTTGTGGTGAAAAAGATAAGTACTTCAAGTTGGAAAATGGGCTTAGGAGGGATATTAAGAAAGTAAATTGCTCTGAAATTGTCTTTGAAAAGTATTTCTTGGTGTTGAGGTATCCAAAAAGCTGCCATGGATAGTTGTGGGTGAAAGAGGTATGTCTTTCCAGTTGGAAAATGGGCTTAGGAGAGACATTAAGAAAGTATCTTGCTCTGAAATGGTGTTTGAAAAGTATTTCTTGGTGTTGAAGTATCCAAAAAGCTGTAAAGTATAGTTGTGGGTGAAAAAGATAAGTACTTCAAGTTGGAAAATGGGTTTAGGAGGGACATTGAGAACTTAACTTGCTCTGAAATGGTTTTTGAACAGTATTTCTTGGTGTTGAGGTATCCAAAAGACTGTAAAGTATAGTTGTGTGAGAAAAAGATTAGTACTTCAAGTTGGAAAATGTGTTTAGGATGGAAAATAATAAAGTAAGTTCCTCTAAACTGGTCTTTGAAATGTATTTCTTTGAGCTGAGGTTTCCAAAAAGATGTAAAGTATAGTTGTGTGTGAAAAAGATAAGTACTTCAAGTTGGAAAATGGGTATAGGAGGAACATTAAGAAAGTAACTTGCTCTTAAATGATCTTTGAAAAGTATTTCTTGGTGGTGGGACACTCAAAAAGCTGTAAAGTATAGTTGTGGATGAAAAAGATAAGTACTTCAAGTTGCAAAATGGGTTTAGGTGGGACATTAAGAAAGTAACTTGCTCTGAAAGGGTCTTTGAAAGGTATTTCTTGGTGTTGAGGAATCCAAAAAGCTGTAAAGTATAGTTGTGGATGAAAAATATTAGTACTTCAAGTTGGAAAATGTGTTTAAGAGGGACATTCAGAAAGTAACTTGCTCTGAAATGCGTTTTGAAAGGTATTTCTTGGTGTTGGGACGTTCAAAAAGCTGTAAAGTATAGTTGTGGGTGAAAAAGATAAGTACTTCAAGTTGGAAAATGGGTTTAGGAGGGACATTAAGAAAGTAACTTGCTCTGAAATGGTCTTTGAAAAGTATTTCTTGGGGTTGTGGTATCCAAAAGCTGTAAAGTACAGTTGTGGGTGAAAAAGATAAGTACTTAAAGTTTGAAAATGGGTTTAGGAGGGACATTAAGAAAGTAACTTGCTCTGAAATGGTCTTTGAAAAGTATTTCTTGGTGTTGAGGTAACCAAAAAGCTGTAAAGTATAGTTGTGGGTGAAAATGATATGTACTTCAAGTTGCAAAATAGGTTTAGAAGGAGTATTAAGAAAGTAACTTGCTCTGAAATGGTCTTTGAAAAGTATTTCTTGGTGTTGAGACAATCAAAAAGCTGTAAAGTATAGTTGTGGGTGAAAAAGATAAGTACTTCAAGTTGCAAAATGGGTTTAGGAGGACACATTAAGAAAGTAACTTGCTCTGAAATGGTCTTTGTAAAGTATTTCTTGGTGTTGAGGTATCAAAAAAGCTGCAAAGTATAGGTTTTTATTACATATTTATATCTTTCAAATTGTAAAATGGGTTGTGGAGAAAGATTAAGAAATTAACATAGTATGAAATGTTCTTAGTAAAGTATTTATTGGTGTTGAGGTATCCAAAAAGCTGTAAAGTATAGTTGTGGGTGAAAAAGATAAGTACTTCACGTTGCAAAATGGGTTTAGGAGGAACATTAAGAAAGTAACTTGCTCTGAAATGGTCTTTGAAAAGTATTTCTTGGTGTTGGTTTATTCAATCATCTTTCAATTAGATTGTTTTTTTAAATTTATTATTCCAACAAGGTTCACAATTTATTTAGGAGGAAAATGAAGAAAATAAATTGATCTGACATGGTACATTAAGGGTATTTATCGGTGTTTTGGTAAAAAACTATATGTAATGTATTGTGTTGGGTGAAAAAGATAAGTACTCAAAGTTGCAAAATGGGTTTAGGAGGGACATTAAGAAAGTAACTTGCTTGTCTTAGTCGATTACGCCATTCTATGCCCATAAATGGATTCCCGTCCTGAACTTTTGATAGGGTTATAGCGATTATTTAATTAATTTCTCAATAATCCTTTTGGCTTAGTGAATTACATCATTCTATGCCCATAAATGGATTCCCGTCATGAATTTCTGATATGGTTTTAGAGAGTATGTAATAAATTTCCCAAAAATCCATTTGGCTTAGTTAATTACGTCATTCTATGCCCATAAATGGATTCCCGTCACGAGCTTCTTATAGGGTTCTACCGATTGTGTAATCAATTTCTCGGGAATTCTCTCCCTTCGATTACGCAATCAATATATCTCCTCCCCACCTTCCCCTTAGAAACATCAAATTAATTCCCCTTTCGTGGATCAATAATTCCCCTTAGAAACAACAAGTTAATTCCCATTTCGTGACATATCAATCAATCTTGACATCACCTGTCAGACATTATTAAACTTCGCCTGGAAACATTTTGATTAATGATTGACAGTACCTGTCAGACATTATTAAACTTTGCCCGGAAACAATTTGATTAATGACTGACAGCACAGGTGTTCCAAATTCCCAATCGCTTTAATTAACCACGTGTTGTCCCTAATGACTCTATGCACATGGCCAAAACAACAACAACAACAACATCGACCTTGGAAATTTAGGTCATTGACACCATTAACCACGTGTTCTCCCTAATGACTCTATGCACATGGCCAAAACAACAACAACAACAACATCGACCTTGAAAATTTAGGTCATTGACCCCATTAACCACGTATTCTCCCTAATGACTCTATGCCCAAATTTGGTGTTAAAAAAAAGTTGTAGGTGGCAGCAGTAGGGCCCCGTGGGACTATAAGATACCCTTCTACTCAAAAGAGCTATCTATTCTAATTAAACGGCCTTTGTGATTCAGAGGTTTGTGAAGTAAACAAAATTCTACTTTTAACGTAAAGAGCGTGGTATTGACTAAGGGGAGAACCCCCTCATATACGTAATAATATATACGTAATAAAAAAAACAAGCGATACGGCTCAATAGTAATCGAAACTTTTAAAAACGGAATTTTGGTGTCAATAAATGTATCAAAAGAATGGGCTTATAATGCTGATTCTAAATACATAAATTTTATTAAGTTTAGTATTACTCATCAAAGGCTACGAGCCTGAGAAAATTTACCGGATTTTTTAAAGAGGGGGGAAACTTCCCCTACAAGCGAAAGAATTTTAATGAAAATCACACCATCAGATTCAGCGTATCAGAAAACCCTATTACATAGGTTTCAAGCTCATATCTGCAAAAATCTGCAACTTTGTATTTTTTTTGCCAGAAGAAAAATATACGAATATAGAAATTCGTTACGTAAGTTAGTTTGTAAATTACGTCAGAACCAAATTTAGAGACAGCCATTTAGCAAAAGAAAAGTAAAATTTGTATGCAAATTTTGTTTGCTTATTTAATGAATGTTAGCAAAATTAAAAGCTGCATTAACTAAAAAACGATCAGAAATTAAGTTAAAAAAAACAAGTTCTTTAAACTGAAAGTAAGGAGCGACATTAAAACTTAAAATGAATAGAAATTATTCCGTATATGAACGGGGTTGTCCCCTCCTCAACACCTCGCTCTTTACGCTAAATTTTAACTTTATCACAAATCGTTTTTTTTTAACAATAAAAAAATTTATCGTAAAGAGCGAGGCGTTGAGGAGGGGATAGGGGACGATAGACTGAATGATAACAATTGAACCCTAGGGTTGAAAAAAACCTTATCTTGAAAGATCTGTGGGATCGAGACATTCCTTTGCCAACCTCCTAGGTTTTGCTTTAGATAGCTCAAGCAAGCAGGTTTGGCTTCACTCCTAAAAACTTGTTCGCTGTTTTTGGTTATTTACCATTCATTCCTTCAGGGTTCAGCCACTGCATGCGATGTCTGGGGCGTTTACAATTTTGTTGCTTATAGCCACAAAAGAAAAATTAAAATTTTGAGTACTAGAAATTCAAAAAGAGCACTTTATTCTCTATACTTCTTGGACAGGCTGGTTGGCAATGGAGTAAGTATTCAAAAGGCTGCTAGAACAAGGAGGGCACTGAAAATTTATTTCTAAAGCATGCCCACTTATAGTAATCTCACTACGAGTATACATGAGGGATTTGGAACTTTAAAACTAAGCTTGCTTCTCTTTTTGGGGGATATATTTCGGGTAGCGAACGAGCTAAACTTGGAATTCCAGCAATTGTTAGAATTCGCTTGATTTTCAAGAAAGTGTGAAACACAATAGGAAATTATAGTTGAATACATGCGCTCTGTGATGAAATTACTGAAGAGACTGATTTCAACCGGAAAATGACATCCGTCAAACAAGTGTGCCATGTTTTTTTTTTGTTTTTTTTTATCAGATTGTGTGCAGAATTCATCAGAAGAATCGATTCTGGTGACTGAGCTTTTGATTGTACTGGGCCGATCCAAAGGTAGCAGTGAGTCACGGTACTCAGAGGTTGGTGAGATTTTGGGTTATCCTCAGTTCACTGGGCAATTTGACGGAAAAAGAACTAGGAGCATTTTGGTGCCAGCTTGGCAAGTACACAGATGTTAGTGACAACCCCGCCGGGTGAGTGCACTTCCAAGCTTCTTGCAGACTTTCATGTCTCTGTCACATTCCTGAAAAGACAATTATCACTTCTGAGGTTGAATAAAGCAGCACTGAGAAACACGTCGGATCCTGAGACGGTTTGGCAATCATGAAAGTGAATCAGGATGTCCCGGCCCAACACGTGTTCAGTGGTGGTTCTGGCCTCTCTTGCGCCCGGGGCAAAATTTTGATTAGCGCCCCCCCCCCTCTGTCTCCTAAAAATTGTCAAGACAAATATTAACAAAATTGTCATTTATGAAAAAATTCCATTTTTTTAAATCGCAATTTTCTTACTTTAGCTTCTGTAAAATTATCAATTGTCTCGTCCCAAACGACCGCTTATAATTTTTTGCGTTCTATGCTCATTAACGCCAAATGCTTTAGTTGCTCCTTTACCATAGTCGATCTGAGAATCGTTAATATTAATTTAAGTTTACTAAGCGACCATCCATTACTGTCCACCACCACTGCAATCACTTATAATATTTAAAAGGTAACTTTTACATTTGTGGAGACCACTACATCTCCTTTATTGCACAATTAATAATAACAACATTAAAAACAAATAATTTCCATCTATTTGCTTTTTATTTTCAAGGAACGGTGATGAAGATATGGAAAAGATAAAATTTTCGGATTTAATTTGCTTATACTTGCTGCCAACTGCATTATTTACTCTACTTTAATAAGAATTAAGTTTCAAAAATTACAAAATGACAATAACCGTTAGTTTATTTATTCGAAATTTTGCCCCCCTACAGTTTCTGCGTCCGGGGCAAGTGTCCCCTCTGTCCTTCTAGAACCACTTCTGCGAGAGTTGAATATTCATGATTCGCCAATTAGGCGTGCCCAGTGCTGGAAGTGAACATAAATGGGGACCAAAAGAGAAATACTTTTTGATTAGACTGTGGTGAATTTTAAATTTTTTTTGTTTTGTTTTGAGTCTTAAGTCGTTCAGTGTTTAAACCAGTCTACACTAACTATTGCCTTTTATTGCTATTTGCTGTTCATATAAAAAAATCTTATGATCCCTTGGAATTGAGAAACCGAGCATAAAAACGCCTTATAGCGGTTTGATGAATTTTAAGCGGATTTCCTATTCTGATCTAGAGAAAAAGAGCTAAAGGAAGAAGTTAAACTGAGCTCTGAACTCAGTTATTGTCCAATGAAATCGGAGGACTAACGGAAGAGAAACGAACGGTTTATAAGGAAACAAGTTAAACTTAGTTGAGCTTTCGAAAGTTTAAAAACTCTTAAGGCAGTGAGCAGTGCCTTAGTCAATCAGCACCGAGAAGGAAGAGCAGAATCGTTTTTTATGGCCCAGTGGCCACTCTTGGGTCACACACATGCGGTGCCGAAATAATGAATGTGCTTCGGTCTTCAAAAGTCCTGTTTCCTGGTCAAATCTGAACTTGCGACGATGACGAATAACAGATGTGTTGAAAAACTCCATGCACCTGGTATCCCGCACGACGCAGAATCTTGCATCCACAGTGTAAGCATATACCAGTAGCGAAATATTTTTCCAAACATGGCACACATTTCATAGCGCGTAAAATTAGACTATGAGCATATACGTCACAGCCATAGTTTCAGTTGCTACTTGGTTTTCGATTAGAAACATTTTTCATTGCGCGTGCGCGAAGGCGGGGTCGTGAATCTTGTGTTGTTTTTGATCTGTGTCAAAAATTTTTGATGGGGAGCATAGGACTTTCTGCTACTGTATATTACCTTTACTGTGCTTGCATCATTTGGGAGAAAAAAATTAACCGCATGCGTGTGTTTTTACGTAAAGAGGACTTGTTCGTTGAAAGCCAAAATTTTGATCCCTTTGGCAATATGTTTGCCAAGGATATTTTTTTTCATCTGGTGTCAACCCTGGGCAGCCCACTAGTATACGTAATAAATTCTAATTTTCTTAAAGTTATAGTGTTGCTTCTTCCTTTTAGTTGAAAACAGCGCTTTTTGTATTTGATTTCTGACCGTTTTTCCTATCATTCTAGGAAATCTGTTTCGCCGTGTAAAATTTCCTCTGGAATCGCATCTTTACGGAAAATGTCCCCCGCATAAAATCCGCCCTAGAAAAAAACCCGTATATTTCCCAGTAATAAATACCAGACTGCAAGTGAACAATGGGCAAATTGCGTAACTTACAGCCCCTTCCCTGAGGACTGTGGGGGGCATGTCAAATCTAAACGCAAAATTACTGGACAGTTAAACTATGCCTAATAAAATGGCTATCTCAAACTTTTGATCCAAATGTCTTTGGTGAAAGAAAGGCGTGGGAGGGGAATAGTTGACCTCCAATCCCTTAGCTAATTTGAAAAGGGCCATAAAACTTTATTTCCGTTCAATTGGGCCCTCTCCCGATCATCTAGTACCATTGGTTCGATACGATCGATACCTGAAAAATAAAATAAAGACGCAGCCGTGATCTTTATTCTGGCAAAAATACAAAATTCTGCATTTTTGTAGATTAGAGCTTGAAACTCCTACAATATGGTTCTCTGATATGCTGAGTCCGATGATCTGATTTTCAATAAGATCTCGTGATTTTGGGAGGATGTTTCTACTCCTTTTTCGAAAACCAGGTGAATTTTCTCTGGCTCGTAGCGTTTGATCGGTAACATTAAACTTGATAAATTTTATATATTTGGAATCAGCGTAAAAAACTACTTCTTTTGAGGTATCAATTGCTATCAAACGTTTTTTTTATTAGCATTTTGGTTACTATTGGACCGAGTTGTTCCTTCCTAGCAGTTCGTTTGTAAAATGTGGAATTTTGCTATATTCGCCAGAAGACAGATCACTGATGCGTGTTTATTTGTTGTTGTTTTTGTCCCAAGGGGTATCGCATTGAAATAATGGTCATAGAGGATCAGGAGAGGGCGCATTCGAATGGAAATTAAAAGTTCTAGTGCCCTTTTAAGTGACCAAAAAGACTGGAGGGTAATTGAGCCCCCTCCCACGTCCATTTTTTCCTCAAAGTTGTCCGATCAAACTTTTGATATAACCGTTTTGTTCAGTATAGTTGAAATATCAAATAACTATGTCTTTAGTTTAAAATGACCCCCACGGTCCATGGGAAGGGGCCTGTAAGTTATTAAATTTGCCCATTGTTTACGTCTAGAATTTGTTATTGGGAAGTATACAGACATTCTTCGGGGGGGGGGGGTGTTAAAAAATATGTAGAACAATAGGGAAATTTGTTATATAAGACAGCGGACTGCAACTTTAAATGAACATTTCGACCCTAAATCTAAGGGCCGTCCTCAAAAAAACAAATGAAGAAAAACCAATGTAAAAGAAACTAACATTCAGATCCAATCGTAAAAAAAAATAATCGAAACAGCCCTTGCGTCATAACTTCAAGTCTAGAGTCCTGGTTTAACTTCCTTGCGGAAGGGAGCATTTCTGGAGTGATCGAGAAACCGATTAGAGATTAGAGATTAAAGTCTTATTCAAATGAAAGAATGCTAAGGAAAATTATTCAGCTGGAATCTTCCGTAAGCAATTTTAAAGGAAGAGGGATTCCCAGTGAGGATGGAACTGTTTGAATGGAATTTGACGGGGGCGGGGTGCACTTTACGCTGGATGAAATTTCCATGGAGGAGGTTTCCATGAGGGGGAGGGGTATATTTCATAGAGGTTGAGCAAGATTTGCCGGCGTTATTTGAAAAATGAACATAAATTATTCTTTATTTGAAGGGTTGTCCCCTTCTCAATACCTTGCTTTTTACGCTAAACTTTGACTATTTGTCCCATTTTTTTAAGAGCGGGTACTGAAACACGGGGCCGTTTAACTAGAATAGGAAGCTTTTTTTAAAGTTCTAACAGCTTTAGCACAAAGAGCAAGGTATTGAGGGGGGATCGACCCTTCACCTACGGAATAAATCTGCCAAAACTAATTTGCAAATTTTTTTAAGTTTCCATGTACGGTGAGCCAAATTCGAACCTGCATTAGTTTAAAAACGTTAAGAAATTAAATTTAAAAAAATATGTGTTTTTTTTAACTGACAGTAAAAAGCGACATTAAAATTTGAATCGAACAGAAATTATTCCGCATATGAAAGAGATTATCCCCTCCTTAACGCCTCGCTCTTTACTCTAAAGTTTGATTCCTTGTCACAACTCTACTTTTTAAAACAATAAAAATTTTAGCGTAAAGAGCGAAGCATTGAGGATTGGACAGCCTCTTTCGTATACAGAATAATTTCTGTTCGTTTTAAGTTTTAATGTTGCTCCTTACTTTCAGTTAAAAAAAAACTTAAACTTGTTTTTTTTTTACATAATTACATCTTAGATTAAGGTTATATAAGTGAAAATTTCAGCAGGATATTGAGGGGCAAGTTGAACTAAATCAAACCACGAGCTACCAGCAATATCTTAGGAACGCCTGGAATATGAATTTGAAACTTACAGGGCTTTTTGTGAGGGACGTTGAACTACTCAAAAGGCAATATTGGCATGCTACTACTACTGCTGCTGTTAATATTACTAGTGCTACTTAAGCTAAGGTTACTACTACTTCATCTATTGCTACTGCTGTTACTGCTAATACTATTACTACTGTTACTAAATCTAAGGGAGAATTTCAGGGAATAATGAGACAGTGTTGAATTAACACACTATACGCATACAGCTTGTCAAACGAACGCATAAGCCATATCCCAGGAATTACTTACGGTATTAAGTTGAAAGTTTCAGCGCGTGGTGCGGGTGCTATCTAGTATATTAGTTTCGCATATTGGGGTTCCACAGGGGTCCACACTCAGCCTCCTCTTAATAATAGTTTTAAGTAAGTTCGTTCCACAACCAAAAATCCATAATGCCACTTAGACAAATCCTTAACAATGTGGAAATTGAATATGTTATAATACCCCAATTTCTAGCGGTATGTCTGGATCCGAGACTGACTTAGCAAAATCAAATTAACTCTGCAAAAAAATTATGTATAAAAAGATTATCTATCCATAATTGAATTATTTATCCATTATAGATACAAGCGAAAAGACACACGTATGTTATTTAAAAGCTTACTTTTGCCAAAGATTGTCTCTCACAAAGTGTAGCATCCATAAAGTCATAGGAAAATGTAGCAAACTTGTTCCGTCTTTGAAATATGACTCCTCCTGTTTTAGTTATTTTCATTTCCCTCCAGAATGGTAAATGGCTCTGCATTTCCCGGATATTAACTGTGTCAATACAGTTAATATCCTTGCAAAAGACAAATTACATGCCAATCCAAATTCAGGCACTTTTTCATGTAAAAATTATCCTTCTGTATACAGAGTTTCTCCAAATATATACTAATGGTTTGTAAAAGGTATCATGGTAAATGGTAAAAGGTATGTGCCTCTGCATCTGTTACCTTCAGTGATTCATTAAATTTATAACCAGACTTCCTCATAATGCTTTTATCCTCACTGTTGGCTGTCAGGCATAAAAGAGGTCTTAAAGGTTGTTAATATTAATCTGCCGGCTTCTAAAAAAGTATTATTGCTGTCAGGCTCCAAAGGTGCCCTTCTTCTCATTGATAATGTCTATTGAAGTGCCATAGATACTTCAATTGACCAGAGGACAATAAGGGAACAATTAATCAGCGCTCAAAATAGCCTTATTGATATCAAGTTCCAGCGCATCCCAAGGTGCCTAATATCATGAGGTAGCAGACTAGTTCGTCAGTAGCCTCTTGAATAATCCGATCAACCGAAGTTTAAAGCTCCAGAACTTCAGAGAGATGCTTAAAGAAGAGTTCCTTCAAAAAAAGAAACAAATGCCGTTCCCATGCTTGTTTTCGTCAAGGGCAGATAATGTTTTTCATATTGAATCAAAAGCCCGGCTTTGATCCTGAGAAAAGAGGAATTTACTCGTCGTAAATGAGCCGATCCTTGCTGCAGATTTTGCAGCTCAATTCCAGGATCCTAGGCCGCTTGATTTTAGAATGTCAATTCCTTCAGCAAGAAGTAGTCAATGTTAAGAAGATATTTAATAATGCAATCCTCCAGCCTGACATCCACGAATGGCTGCTCTCAATCCAACCAGCTAACAATGGGAGACGACTATACAGTAGTATCTTCACTTTCCTACGCCCTCATAATATTTTTGATTTGATCGCACAGATAATAGCAAGACTTATTCCTGGTTCATTCTTAACTGCAGATTGAAAATCGTTGTGAAGTAAAAAGAGATTGTGGACTCCTGCAGGCTCGGCATTTTAAGAAGAAGAATATTCTGTTTCTTTTTCCTCTCACCTATGGTGTTTAATCTTCGTGATACAGTGAACTAGCTCTTGACTAGATATTGTTTTGTAGCTGATTTGTAGGGGAATAGCTGATTTGTAGGGGAAGCGGCTGTGCACAGTGGTGTGGTGTCGATTTTTTCTGAGGGTGCCGTCCAAAGGCTGACGCAGATTTTTTGTGTTAGGGAGGAGTTTCAAATCTGTTGTAAACACCCCGAGTGACATATCCTTCAAATCCGAATAAACAGACAAGTGTCTCAAAGCCTTTTCAAGGCCCCAAGCGCACGCTCCACGAATACCCCGCGTAAATTCGAAGAAAACGTGACACAAGGTACAACACTCAAAAATCTGTAAGATCAACATACTTGTTACAGTATTTGTAATCCCTTGCTAATAAACGGTAGCGTTACTTTCCCCTCCGTATTTTTGTTATCGTCATACCTCTTGTTGTAAACAATAAAACCCAGTAAGCATGGTATTATTCCTTTCAATCCAATGTGTATCAGAATAGAAAGGCAGATTTTGTTCTTTATGTGCTACAGAACAAGTTCGGACTCAGTTCCTACGGGGAAAGAAGGAGGAAAACAACAGATAACTAATTCCTGTAAATACTTTAGTGCATTTATATCAGTTTGGAGGCCTTATCTTGGCAAAATTCAAAAAATAGATGCCGCAACGCGTGTAAATGGAAGTTGATTTGGCTTTCTATCTATTTAGTAACGGGCAGTGGTGTTGCAACCCAAACTTTTTTGGATTCAGTGAAAGTTGGACCAAAATTACACTGAATCCGAGAAAAAACAGAATAGCTACAGCGGAATCTCAAAGAGTCCTAAAGTTCGGTGCAACATTCGAAGATCCAGTAGTGCAGGTCCAAAATTCAGTATCACAATTTGTAAATTCTTCGAAGGAAGTCACGCTAACGTAGTGATATGTCTAGCTATTAAATATAACTAAAGCAGAATCAAAATCTAAAATCGTAACACAAGTTTGAAAAAAGGTGAGGATTTGGTTGAATTCAGCATGGAAATTTGATTTTATTCCTCTATTCTTTCCGAAATCCAAGCAAGTTTTCTTGAACGGGTGTGGTGAAATGAAAAATTTGTTAACTTCGCATTGCCATAGTTTCGCCAAATCGGCTAAATTTACATTAAGAAAGTAAAATCTGTTCATGTCCTTAAATAAGTTAATCGCTTATCAAATTTACTTCTTTTGCAAAGGTTTGACCAATTTTATTTTTCACTTTATTCACCAAAGTTGAAAAATAATCAAAATATCCCTTTCAGTCCTGAATATTTTTCCTGTAAAGGAAAATTCTGATTTTCTAGTATAGGGCTCATTTCGACCTTAGAAAACTTATTTGGCTGTGTTAGAAACCGTCGGGGTACATATTCTTAGAAATATAGATTCCTATTAAAAGACATTAATAGGAATAGTTGGGTGAAACACCAAAACAACTTTGTGCGAGCGAAAAATATAAAAAAGGCACAAAACATATACACAAAGTCAAGTTTCAAACTCAGTGAACATGGTACATCTTGAAGCAGCTCCTGTCTTTGTTCAGACACAACGCAACCTCAAATTTCTCACAACGAATCCATGAAACCTCTTTTTTCCTTTTGAGCACTTTTCATAGCGGCACTGGGCTTCCCGACCTTCTAAATGCACAGGGAAGTGATTTACTTGGTCATACCAGACGCTTTCGATCGTCTAAGTTGATAGCGCAGTAGGTCGGGACGGCGAAGGAGCCGGATAATTCTCGGCATCTTGTTGCTGGTGAGGACGACCAGCTCTTCACTTAGAGATCTGCTCCTCATATTCATACTTCAGCAGTGCTTCTGCAATTTCGTTCCAGAACTCGAAAAGTGACAAAGGTCCACTTTTTTGTCTTCGTTTCAATTCGATAGAAGGCGACGAGATGATCCAGCTTGTCTATTCCTCCCATTTTGTGGTTATAGTGACCAATAATGTCAGGTCTTTTCACAACAACCTTCTCTTTCTTCTCGTTACTTCATTTTTTGACTACTTTACCTGCACCCCAATAATTCGACGCCATGTTTACTGCGCTGTTGTCAAACCAACGCACAAGGACGAGTCCCTTTTCAATGTCGCTAACTTTGTTCCACGACCATCGTCCTTTCTTACTAAGATCCTTCTCATCCGCAAGCTTTGCTTTGGCTATCCTGCCCTTTCTGATAGTTCCTGCTGCGAAGAAAACATCTGCTGTCGACTTTTCAAGCAATGGTAATGTTGTAAAGTATTTGTCGAAATATACTTTGTGATAGACATGCTTGTCAATTTTCTCCAGCAGACTAAGAACAATGGCTCCTCCCAAACCTCCCGCTGTTTCTCTGTGCTCCTCCCCAATAGGGGTACTCTTTCCCTGATAAACTTCAAAGTCATACATGAAACCACAGAGAACTAAGTTTTTCAGCCCCCACAGTCTTGTCTTTGACTTTATGTATTGCTTCATCCCCTTCTGGCCTTAGAAGGGGATAATCTGATCGTCTATACATAGGTTTTTCTCCCTTTCAAGGTCCAAACACCGCGCTCTAAAAAGGAATAACACAGGCGTGACTTTCCATAACGCATCATTTTCGTTCCTGTCCTCTTCAACGCAAAGTGGAGATGATTCCGTAATTTATGGTATCGATCTGCTGGAAGTGTTCTTGCGACTATGGGAAGAAAGTACTTTTTGCTCCAGTAAAGTCGTATCCGCGAAAGAATCAGGGATCCCATAAGGATTGAGATCCCAACCGTTTGGCGTATCTCTTGGGCTAGACTTTTGCCTCTGACTGCTATAGTTTTACCGCGTTCCTTCATATGGTACAAGTCGGTCTTTTCCGCCATAGTCTCAAAAAACAAGCGGAACATACTTGTAGAAGTATTCAACAGGAGTAAGCCCCTCAGTCTGAGAGTCCCAGTCTTGTCATTTGACATACACTGACTTGTGAAAATTCTGAAGGCCCACTAGATGGCGCTAGTCACTAAATAGAACTCTCATTGATTAGTTTCGGCTATCTAGTTTTAAAAGATATTACAAAAGTAGACAAATGAATGATATACCTACTTGAATTTCTAACTAGAAATTACCCACCTCTAACAGAATTTTTCCCACTTTTTTTCTAATTAAATTTTCGTCCACTGTAATGTTCCGAACAACATGTGTGATGCATCAATAGATTGGTAGTTATCTCAAGAATACAATGAGCACGGTTTTAGTTACTACTTTTCACACTAGATAGCATCTGGTGAGCAAAAATTAGCCACCCGTCATTTGACGGGCTCCGGGGCGAAAGAGATATGGTCTTGGTTGCAGGAGTTCACTCATGGGCTCTTAAAAATACAATTAACTTATAATAGTTGATCTGAGCTAAAATTTTTATCTGCTTAAAAAAAAAAAAAATATCGTTTGAAGATATTTTTGCCCAGTTTTTAGTATACAAAATTCGAAAAACAAATTAAAACTAATTTGGGCTGTCATATATTCAAGAATTTCCAATCTTTTGTTAATGCAGGAGACTGTGAGGTGTTTTATGAAGTAAGAAAAAGTTTACAAAAAGGAAACTTTGTATCCTCTATTCAAAATAATTTTGCCGCTTCGCGACATACTAAGTCATAGGCAACGCCATAGTGTTGCCCCAAAAAAAGAACCACACGGCTTCAATGTTCAATTGTTATTTTTTTCCCTGAGGTATCTCATATGGAGGGGATGGTCGTACAAACTTTGGAGGGGGCTCAGTCGATTGAAAATATGAAGTTCGAGCGTCAAAACAGAGTGTAAGGTAATCGGAGGGAAACCAGCCTTCTGCCCTCCATTTTGATAGCCAGTTTGTTTAGATAGTCCAAAATTCATTTAACTACGCCTCTGAGATTGAAAAAACCATCACATCTCCCGAGGCAAGGATGGTAAGTTATGTTAGTTGCCCTTTGTTAACATATAAGATTTTATTCGAAGGGGTGGTCAAATAAACTTCTGAGAAGGCTCATTTAATTTGAAACTAAAAGCTCTAATTCCCTTTCTAAGAGCAAGAAGTGATTGGAGGGCAGCCAGCCCTGTGCCATTTTTCCTTAGAAACATCTGATCAAAATTTGAGATATTCATTTTGTTTAAAATGGTACAAAGGTCAAATAGCTATACTCCAGGGACTGAAAGCTGTCTCCGATCCCTTGGTTGAAGGCTGTAAGATATTCATTGTTAACATGTAAAGGATTTCTAATGGAAAAGAAGGCATGTTTGATCTTGGCTCTATAAAGAGACTTAGGGCGTTAAGGTGAAACTTTAAATAAATGTCGAGAGGAATGCAGAAAAACCCAAACCCACTGTTGGTTTACTGGCTGTGAAAAGGAAATATCAGCATATCTAAGGAACGATTGAGGATATTAAGTTACAACTTTCAAGGTATTTTTGGAGTGGTTTTCAGTGATAATTTTAGGGGGGTTTAAATTACTGACCTGGGCCTATAAATAGCTTAAGGTGGAGAAAACCCTTAAAATTATATTATTTCAATTTTGTTATTGTAAATACGTATAAGGTAACACCATACTTCAAATAACGGGGAAATTATAATAACGATGTGTATCCGAGAAATTTTTTTTTTTTTTAGTTGAAAAAAGTAGTTTCAGTGAATATCAGATGGACTCAAGAAGGCAAACTTTTGATTACTTGCATGCCCTAGTATGGTTCTTGTGCAGGCTGATGACTTGCCAAATTTTGCATGATAGTAAAGTAAAGGTACTAGCTCAATGACCCAACAAAAATGAAGTCTTCTTTGACTTTGTCAATGCCATCTGTTTTGCGTCAGTCATATGAACGGATGGTTTGGCTCAGGCAGCAAAAATATTTCACACAAACAAGATTTTTGTCCCATGCTTCAGACCCATGTTTGACCATTGTTATCACCGTAGCTTCCAATATTCGAATCTTGGTTCGCCGACGTAATATTCCATTCTTCCATACTTTCTTCAACTGTGAAAAAAAAAACACCGTTAGCCTTTTAACATCTTCAATGCTCCCACCGTCTTAACTAATAATTAATTAAAAAAAAATTTCCGAAAAATAAGTTTTTCAGAGAAAAGTAAAGGCCCTTTTAAACTTAAGCTCAGGAGAGACAAATACCTGTTAAAATTCAAACTCAAAAAGACCAGAAATTACTATTAAAGAATAAATGAAAACCAAAACGAACAGAAATTAAATAAATAATCATCGCAAAAACATACAACAAGTAATAATATAAATGAATAAATAGACCTTAAAGCGAGTAATGCTTAAATTGAACATGAAAATCAAGCTTAAAACGAAAACAAATATTTTGCTATTAAAGCATAAATGAAACTTAAAACGAACAGAAATTAAATAAACAATCAATGCGAACAAACATAAAGTATATATTAATGTAAATGAATAAATAAATCTTAAAACGAGTGAAACTTAAATTGAATATACAAATCAAGTTTGCATCGAACAAAAATAACTACAAACAAGAGTTTGGGTATCGTCTCACTGCAGAAGCCTAAAACCTACTGCGTCATTGGCGCTTTACTGAAAACAATTCTTTGAAATATTTTCACTTTTGTAACTTTAAGAAATCAAAATTAATTAAGATTTTAGGGAATAAATATCAGTATATGTATATTAAATTGACAATGCAAATTTTTTTTTCAGTAAACTCATTTGAATTTTTTTTCAGTAAAGTACAAATTATATTCTGGCTTTTAGAAAGCCTAGGGGTTTTGAACCCTACTCACATTAATTTATGCTCGTTTTGAGTTTGAATCTAATATTTATTTTAATTTTTGTTCGTTTTGGGTTTCATTTATTTATTGATACTGATTTGGGGTAGTTGTGTGCTTGGTAGATTATATGATAGTCCGGACGCCAGGTGTTGAAAATTGTGAACCATACCACGACGGAATGGGGCTGCTACGAGAATAAGCCTACCCTCCACCCCCTACAATGACCATAAGGATTCAAAAATACCAATGGCACTTGCTTGCGAGTGGTGGAACCCTCCGAAACTTGACATTTTATTATATTAATTAAAAAAAAACTTTCCGATAAATAAGTTTTTCAAAGAAAAGTAAAGGCCATTTTAAACTTAAGCTCAGGAGATACAAATACCTGTTAAAATTCAAACTCAAAACGGCCAGAAATTACTATTTTATTTTCCAGTTCTTACAGCATTGAAAATGAAAATAAAAATTACCGTGAAAAAAAAAATCTTGAACTGATGGATCTTTCAACAATTAATATCATTATATATCTAATATTGGATTTGATTTTGTTTATACTTTTCAAGACTGTTCAAGACTCATATAGTTTTGCCATTTTTTTTAACTCTGCCATTTTTTGTAACTAATCGTGTTAGTTTGTTATGAAAACATTCTATGGCTTCTAGGCATTTCTATTTTAGCGGAAAACTGCACCTCAAACTTTGTGGAACATGCATTTTCTTGCATGGAACACCAAAATATAATAAAATGTCAAGTTTCGGAGTGTTCCACCACTCGCAAGCAAGTGCCATTGGTATTTTTGAATCCGCATGCTTAATTTAGGGGGTGGAGGATAGGCTAATTCTCGTAGCAGCCCCATTCCGTCGTGGAATGGTTCACATTTTCAACTCCTGGCGTCCGGACTATCATATAATCTACCAAGCATACAACTACCCCAAATCAGTATCAATAAATAAATGAAACCCAAAACGAACAAAAATTAAAATAAATATTAGAGTCAAACTCAAAACGAGCATAAATTAATGTGAGTAGGTTTCAAAACCCCTATGCTTTCTAAAAGCCAGAATATAATTTTTACTTTACTGAAAAAAAATTCAAATGAATATACTGAAAACAAATGTGCATTGTCAATTTAATATACATATTCTGATATTTATTCCCTAAAATCTTAATTAATTTTTGATTTCTTAAAGTTACAAAAGTGAAAATATATCGAAGGATTGTTTTCAGTAAAGCGCCAATGACGCAGTAGGTTTTAGGCTTCTGCAGTGAGACGATACCCAAACTCTTGTTTGTAGTTATTTTTATTCGATTCAAACTTGATTTGCATATTTAATTTAAGTTTCACTCGATTTAAGATTTATTTATTCATTTACATTAATATTTATTGTTTGTTGTTCGCATTGATTGTTTATTTATTTTCTGTTCGTTTTAAGTTTCATTTATACTTTAATAGCAAAATATTTGTTTTCGTTTCAAGCTTGATTTTCATATTCAATCTAAGTATTACTCGCTTTAAGATCTATTTATTCATTTATATTATTACTTGTTGTATGTTTTTGCTATGATTTTCTATTTAATTTTTGTTCGTTTTGGGTTTCATTTATTCTTTAATAGTAATTTCTGGTTGTTTTGAGTTTGAATTTTAACAGGTATTTGTATCTCCTTAGCTTAAGTTTAAAATGACCTTTACTTTTCTTTGAAAAGCTTATTTTTCGGAAAGTTTTTTTTAATTAATACTGTACAACGATAAGACCTTCGCTAAAGCTCTTGTATCAGCTGAATCCAACGCCTGCTCATAATCCATAAAACTGAGAACTAAAAATACTTAATGACTCTTGCATGTTTTTGATTATTAACCTAAGTGCTAAGGGTGAAAATTTGGATCCTTTATCCTTCTTAAAATCACACTGTTCTTCTCTTAAAACTCTGTCCACAGTATCTCTCAGTCTAAAAAGTATCATCATGCTAAGCAATTAGCAACTTAAAGGGACCAGGCTAATACCTGTAAAATTAAAACACTCACTTTTATTATCTTTCCTATACAAGGGTTTAATTAACGGTTTCCCAAAGTCGCTGGGTGCTTCCCCTTTTTTCAAAAATCAAACATCTTTAGTGAGTTATTTCTAACCTCATAGCTAGTCCCCGAAGCCGCGCCACGCCGACATGACGGTGGCGAATTTGTGATTTAGTATCGGCTGCGGCGAATTTTTTTTGGGGGCGTGCCGCCGTTTTTAGACGGGGGGCCTCCAACGGCGCGCCGATTTTTCTGATTAAAAATAATAATAAAAATTCCACTTCACCAAGCACGTTCAACCTCGATCTTAGTAAGGATTTTTAAATGGTTGGCTAAAAACATACAGGAACAACATGACTTACTTGACTTACTTACTTCTTGTGTTTATGTTTAACATCACAATGTTCCTATAAAATCCCGTGTTTAGTCATTTCCTTCTTGTTAATTATTTGGGCTAATGTGTGTATAACTTTCAAAGTTTGAAGTTCAAACATCTCCTGTTCATCAAATACATACGAAAAGGAAGTGAAAAAACAAAAAAAATATCAACATCAAAAAAACACTGTATACAAGTCAGATACCATGGCTTAACAACACCAACAATTTTAAATCAGCGGTTACATCAGTTCAGTTACAATTGATGTAAAAAAAGTGAGTTTGTTCACTCTGCCTGGAGCCATTGATCTTTTTGCAGTCACTATCAGTCCTGTCTTGCTAAAAAACCGTTTAGCTGGGGCACTTGGGGCCGGTAAAGCCAGAACTTGACGAGCGTAAACTGCCACTCGCGGGATCTGATACTAGTATTGGACCTTGGGGTCCCACAGAATGCCGCAAATGGACTTCTTCTTTGTATCTGCTGAAATAAGTTGTTTTTATAAGGGAGAACAAACCTGCATATTTACCATAGGGCTCCTGTGCCCTGCACTACAGGAGGAACTAAACTGCATCTTTACCCTCTTTTCTTATCAACACGGAATAGCCCTCCAAAATTCTTTCCTGAAAGAAGTGGTCGAGTTATAAAGTTTCAAGTCAAAGTTTAAGGCTACTTCAACTTCAGTGTGCTCTGCTAACTGTGCAAAAAAATGTAATTCGTTTTCTATAGATATATTTCTATACTAGCTCTAGATAATCTACCAAGCGGGAAACTACCACAAATCAGCATCGATAAATAAATGAAACCCAAAAACGAACAGAAATTACAATAAATAACCGAGTCAAACTGAAAACGAGCAGAAATTAACATAAGTTGGTCTCAAAACCCATATGCCTTTCCAAGGCCAGAACAAGATTTGCACTTTACTGAAAAAAGATAAATGTTTTTACTTTTATAACTTTAATAAATCAAATAATATTAACATTTTGATTACTAAATATCAGTATATGTATATTAAACTGACAATGTATATTCATTTGTATTTTTTTCTGTAAAATGCAAATTATGTTCTGGCCTTCGGAAGGCATAGGGGTTTTGAGCCCAACTTATGTTAATTTCCGCTCGTTTTGAGTCTGACTCGGTTATTTATTGTAATTTCTGTTCGTTTTGGGATTCGTTTATTTATCGATGCTGATTTGTGGTAGTTTCACGCTTGGTAGATTATTTGATTTTAATTTTGCTCATTTTTTGTTTAATGGAGTTCTTTACTTTTCTTTGAAAAACTTACTTTGCGGAAACAGTTTTTTAATTAATTTCTGTTCGTTTTATATTGACATAGTCTTTTCAGGGAAAAAGAAAATAATACTTTAAATCTTTTCGTTTTTTAAAGAATTTATAGTTTGGCCTGCTATTTGTATGCTTGAAAAAAATTTTCAGCAAAATTTAAAAATATAGACCCTTTTAAAAATCTGGACACAAATAGTGGTGTTTAATTTAGTTTCATACCTCCTCTAGTTGACCTGAAATAGAAAACTTGATAACATTCGCAAAAAAATTTGTTTACTTTCTTTGATAGCTTGGATACACTTACGCTATTTTGATTTGGTCAAATTTTAAGAGCAGAAGAAACCCCAAAAGTTTGAACATAATACCCTCAGTCGTTCTTGGGATACTGCTGAGATGCCTCATTGGGAATTAGCATTAACACAGTGCATTTTGATTTAATCTTAAGGCAACATTTACTTTTTAAACATAAAAGCAAATGGGAGGGTGGGCGGGGTTGGGGGATTAGTTTCCCTCCAATCACTTTCGACTATTAAAAAGAACATCAGCCCTTTCTATTTTTCAATCGAAGGAACCCTTTTTGAAGTTCCTGCCACAACTCCTTCGATACGAAATGCCCTGGTCTAAACAACAACAACAACAACAACAACAAAATGATACAGTATACCCACATCGATCTCTACTATAAAAATGTCAAGACTTCCAATCACTTTCGATAATTAAAACGGGCACTAGATTTTTCAATTTCCAATCGAATGATCCCTTTTTGAGTTTCTATGACAACACTTTCTATGAACACCGTATATGCCCCCAGGGCATAAATTACAACCCTTACCCTAAGGGCTGTGAGGGTGGATGTCATCCTCTAAGACCTAATTTCTAGAACTTTAAACTACGTTAAAAAAAATGGATATCTCAAAATTTTGATTGGATGTGTTTCGGGAAATGGTGGGCGTGGAAGGAGTGTTAGTTGCCTTCCAATCATTTTTGACTATTAAAAAGAGCACAAGCCACTCCAATTTCCAATTAAATAAGCCCTTTTCGAAGTTTCTACGACAACTTCTTCGATATGAAGTGCCCTGGTCTAAAGGAAAAAAAAATAAATAATACATTGTGCCAACATCGTTCTTATATACCCCCAGGGCATAACTACAAAACCCTTGCCCTAAGGGTTGTGGGGGAGTAGCCTCCTCAAAAAACATATTTTCTCTTTGGAAATTAGTTACTCTGAACAAAATGGCTATCTTAAAATTTTGATTGGATGCGTTTGGGGAAACGGTGGGCGTGGAAGGGGTGTTAGCTGCCTTCCAATCACTTTGAACTATTAAAAAGGGCACTAGCTATTCCAATTTCCAATTGAATGAGCCCTTTTCGAAGTTTCTATGACAACTCCTTCGATACGAATTGCCCTGGTATGGAAAAAAAATAATAATACATTGTGCCAACATTGTTCTTTACTTAGGCAGCGCGATTGTGCTACCTATGATAACATCCTGTATTGCCTAATGCTCTTTTATATACCTCTTTTCATCCGAAAAAATCAGAAAGAAAAATGAACAGAATTTTAAAGTGGAAGGTAGAATTTTTGTTTCAAGAAAAATTTCTTCTTCTCCTTCCTACGAACCGATATACATGGCGAGCCCAAGAGGAAAGTATTTATCTTTAAGAAACAGATCTGCCGGGATGACGGTTGAAGCCCGGAGGTCGATATCGATAACCAAAAAAGAGAAAAAAACAAAACAAAAACAGCGGCGTATTAATGACGCCGCCGCCGATATAATCAGCGGTGGCGTCAGCGCGCTGATGCAAGCTGGGCGGCACGCCACATTTTTTTTGCGGCGGCGCGCCGCCGACTTTTCGGCGTGGCTTCGGGGTCTACTCATAGCCACCATACTTGAGAAACTCAATTATTTCAGTACTCACGCTTGTTCTTCCTCACAAAACGAATCTTCCTTCACATCCAAGGCGTCAGAAACTTTTTCATTTTATTCTATATCTTTTCCTGTAACTCTATCCCAGTTTAGCACATTCTAAAAATGTCCTGCCCATCTGTCTTTAACTATCTTCTTATCACTAATTATTGTACCATTCGTATCTTTAACTGGGACAAGTCCAGAATGCCTTTTCCCTCTGAATAGATTAACACACCAGTACAATATTTTACTACTGTGCCATCTAGCTACATCTTCCAGATCCACGACAATATTGTCCATGGTTCCCACTTCACACTGTCTTAGTCCATGTTTCAATGTTTTCTCCTCTTTACATTCATTTATTTCCATATAATCCATTACTCAGATAATTCGTGTACAAGCTCCTTTTCCTCTTTATTTAACGTAAAAACTTTTCATTAATATTTCTAGCTGCGTTCCTAACTTACTTCCCTGAGAAACCATTAGCAACTTCTCAACCTATTTTCCATTTATCTTCTACATTTTCAAATTTTAAGCTCTCCAATTTAGTATTCAACTTTTCCTGGAAAGTTTCTTGACTACTACTATTGCGGGGATCTCATGGCGTCAACAAAGTTAATAAAGTTTTTCATGAAAGTGCAATCCATAAAGTTTTTCATGAAAGCGCCAATCAGAAAGTTTGTCCCATTCACACAACGATTTCACCTTTTTGACTTTGCAGCAATTTTTCATAGAAAGTAACCGAAATAATCAAACACGGAGCTTTCAAAACAATCTTTTTAAGCATTTTTAATAAATGAAAATAAATAAAAATATTTTTTCCTGTAACCCTTATTCTTTTACCAAGTAAAATATTTAAATATGTATACACTCTTATATATGTGGACACTAATTTGTCTTGGGTTTATTAGAAATTTTCCGCATATCTTCTGTTATTGCCTGAATTTTGTGGCTTTACTTGAAAAAGTTAGATAAGGTTCAACTTTTTCCCGACAAAAATAAAGTCAACAAAGTTAAAAGATCAAAACGATTTATTAACTTTGTGGACAGCTTTATTAGCTTCATTGACGTCGTGGGAGCCCCGTATAATACAACATTAATACTGCTTCTACTTCTCCTATTATTATACTAGTACTATAAAGGCCACGTCTATGATGGTGAAAATTTAATGGAATATTGAGAGAAAATTTGAACTAAATCAAAAGACATTATGTGCATTTAGATTGTCAAGAAGATCTATTTTAAGAATTCATTTTGGTATTAAGTTGGACCTTTCAGAAAATGTTTAAAGGGGAAGATCAATTGCCCAAAGGACAATATGTGCACGCTACTACTAATGCTACAACCGCTGCTACATTTATTAGTTCTACTACTAATATTACTCTAACTACTATTTCTATTGGAACATCTTGCAAGGCTAAATGCTTTAAGATGAAAACCTCAAGAAGTGTATGAATGTACAGTTTATCAAAAGTACATATCGGCAATGACATGTTATTGTTACTGTGGTTACATTTGCTCAATGGTTTCTGTACAATGCGATGGAACCACAGACAAGAAGTATTATATACTTCATACTTCTTGTCTGGGGATGTATTACAGAGAAGTATTACATAGAAGTATTACATACTTCTTGTCTGGGGATGGAACGGCATTTTGGAAACGAAGAAAAGTTATAAAGGATAGGAAAAGGGATTTCATATTCTTGTATATTCAACGTCTTCATCATATTCATTACCCACTTGCGTTTTAATTGTGAGATTGTGAAATTAAGGTTTGATTAATTTGATTTCATAAAGTACAAATTATTTTGGTAAAATAGAAAAAACTAACATAAAATTCACTTGTTAAAGCAAAGGTATGATAAGAGTTGTCTGGAGAGGGGATGCAGCAACGTAATTTTAGGTGAAGAGGTCATTCTTGTGCAATTTAGAGCAAAAGCACTGTTGTTTGACAAACTATGGTTTTATTTTGTTGTTATCTGCTTCAGAATGCAATGATGTAAAATTCCAGAATGCTCATAGCATTTAAATTTTAAAGCACATAGCCTACCTTTACCCCCTTCCTCTTATGGAGGAATATGAAGCATCAATTTGAACTGGTTAAGATCAACAGTTGGCCCGTTACTTTGCACTAAGATCTCAAATCTTTCTGCAATGATTTCTGTTCTATTAAGCAGTGTTCACAAGCATGTCTAGCTAGAATCCTATGTCTAGACATGTGTCTAGCCAGAATCCAATGTCTAGGCAGTGATGATTCACAAGTAAAATTCAGCACTTTATCTAGACATGCTAGACAAGGTGCTTGGCCAGACATTGAGTTCTAGACTCTAGAACTCAATATCTAGGATTTTCGATTACAGCCAATCAGAATTTGTCAAGTTTCCCTACTTTCATCATTTATGTTTATATTTTAAACTGAAATTAAATTTTTGTTTTCTAATTAATTGTTTTTTTTTTTCAATTCAGGCAGATATGCGACACCAGACTTAATAGTTAGGCACGCCAAAGCAATTGTTTTGCATATCTCATCCATTACCTTGTGATAGTAAAAATAGGGATTATAATATTTGAAAGTTTTGCCTGCATAAGCTCTGTTCATTGGCTAGAAATGACAATTTGCTAAGCACCAAATTTTACATGTGAATAGTCATTGGATTCTGGCTAGACATGTGTCTAGGCATGCTTGTGAATGCTGCTTTAACTCATCTTTGTTCTGAGATCTTACAGCTGACTGATGTTAGCAAAAAGTGTGAAAGATGCCATCTTTCTACCATATAGAATGATGATAAGAGAACTTTGATGATATACTCATCATTCTTCTCATACCGCTGATACAGAGCAGAATGATGAAAGACATTTGCAAAAGAATGCTATAGCCTAAGATGTAAGATCTTAGTGCTAAGATTTCACTTTTAAGCATTCTTTTGTCACAAGATTTAAGATCTTAGCACAAAGATGAGTAAAATAACAGCCCTAATATTTGGACAGTGCTGAATCTTTGTCAAATATCTTGATTAAAATATCAAGTCTTATTGAAATAACAAGAATTAGCCTACATTAGGCTATCAAAACCTCAAACTGAGCTAGGCTAATGGAATTGAAAACCCAAAAGCAATGTTATTTTTTAGTTAGGCTAGGCATGCAATTTAGCCTATGTTGTATAATCTCCTGAACCCCAAAATAAGGAAATGATATCCTAGAATGAGTAGTAGGCTAATTGTTGAGCAGTTTAAATAGGCTAGGCTTACTGACCTAAGGCTACAAATAGCTTAAGGTTAGGAAGTCTGCAAGAACGGTATTCTTTTGGATTTTTATTATTGCAAATAAACAGAAGGTAACACCATATTTCAAATAATGGGGAAACTAAGGTAAAATTCTACTTTAGATACTTTTGGCTAGGCTATCTTAGAAAGGGGTTAGGGTAGGGAAAAGAAACTCTCAGGGATGAGTTTACAGGTTAAAATATGTCTTAGGAAGGTAAAGATATTATACAAACAAAATTTTTGTCAGAAAAATCAAGCACCCTTACAATATACCAGCCTTGTTGATCACATTTGGTATTATATAATATGGCATAACTTAGTATAGATAACATCCCAAGGATGAACCATGCCCAGATGTGTCTGCCAGTGGCCTGAGTTAGTCCTTTTATGGGTGCTAAAATTCAATTTTCTGTCTTCAGTCACTGCAAAATCCCTACTTTCAGAAACTATAGAAAATAGGTTGTCTTGGAGATAATAGTGTTGGTTATTTATGTTAGTCAAATTGTATAACATGGCATTTATCAACATTTAAGGTAAGAACCCATGTGTCAGCCCTACTACCAAGACTGTTGAGACATGGGCAGAGCCCAGAAAGAGACAGATTGAAAATTTAAGGCAGAGACAAAAGACAGAGCAGAAATGTTGTAGATCAGCAACTTATGGCAGCTACGTCCACTAGTTTTTAATCTTCTGCATAGAGTATGAGAAGATGCAATTGAAAGTTTGATGCATTGTTTATGTAACAGCTGAATTTGGTTGGTCCAAAAATAGTACCCTATGGTAGGAGTGATTTGTATAGGGGGATAGGGACTCCCTCTAATGTTCTTAGTCAGTCAGTAAAATTGCTCCTCCAAGTACCTAAATTTTGTATATTATATAAATAGGCTGAAGGAAATGAATGATATAGAATCAATAGAAGAAGATAATTATCAGCCAGTAAAAAATACCTCCTCCTAATTTTGGTTAGTGATGCTTCTGCCTCCAGAAACACTATTTTACTGTTGCAATGAAGTAAAAATGAGAGTGGCCTTCAGAATTAACAGTGACAGCTTCTGCTCTGAAACCCTGTGTGGATTTTTTCAGTCTCAATAGAATTGTTTACAGTCTCAGCATTAAGTTTTATGATCAGGCACTTCTGGCAAATTTACCAAAAACTTTTAATAAGTCTAGTATTAGTTAGTTGGCTTTTAACTTTATGGATTTTCTGATAGTAATATAAATTACAAAAGTTTTACTAGTAACAACTGTTAATGCAGTTATACCTAAATTTTGTTATGTTTAAAATCTCACTTTAGAAAATGGTAATAATCTTGTAAATACAATCCAAATTGTATGTTAAATATCTAATTATAGTGTTTAGCAGGACATTTAAGGTGATTTGTTTTATAAATTAATGCTGAAAACATTTGAACAGCAAAAAATTTCAATTTCTTATCTTGACTTGAGGTAGGGTTCATGGTGCGGGCATTATGTGAGTCTTGTACCTGTTTCATGTATAGGGTTTGATCTTCATCAAGCTAGACATAAATGATTTCTGAGACCACACTGGCTAATCATGATAAAACATAAAATTCCAAAGAAAGGAAGGAAACAAGGACAATTAACAGCCAGTGAAAAAATATTTCAGTCAAGACCTCTGCTTGACTATCCTCAGTGCAGAATAAAACTGATGAAAATATAAAAAACCAAACCTTATTGTAAAAACACAAAACTAAAATTAGACAACCCTTTCTCAGTAACAGTGAAAGGGTAACTGAATAAAAAACACAAGTCTAAATGGCATTTCACAATTTCATTTATGTAAAGCACTCTTAAAGGCTAATTGCTTTCCAGTTTGATTATTATCGGAGATTCTATTTGATTGCACAATATAATTTTGTCGATGTATGTAAAAACAATCAGAATTAATAATTTCATCATAAATGAGACTTAGAACAGTTTCTCTAGTGTCTCTATTGAGAGTTACCTTTTGGTGAATGTGCTTTTTTATTTCAACTGCCTCCCTGAAAACTTGCATGAGACCTTTAATGGGGGGCAACAAGGGAGGTTTTGTCAAACAAAATGAAATGGTGTGGACTCTCATACACATGTTGCATCAAGGTGGAATCAAAAACGTCAGGCCTTTGGCATAACCTCATGGCCTTGTTGATTGAGGACCTATGTTCAGATAACCTCTCCCCCAATTGCTGTTGGGTTCTACCAACATAAAAACAACCGCAAGAACAAGGAATTCTATAAACACCACTACCCAGAATGGGGCTGGTTTTATCTTTGCCGTTGTTGAAAAAGCTCTGTATAGTATTTGAATTTTTAAAGGTGACATTAAGTTTATGTTTTTTAAGGATTCTTTTCAGTTTATCACTCAATTTTGGAATGTAGAGTAGAACAGTTAAAAGTTTCTTATCATCCACCAATGGGACAGTATCTGTTGGGGTTTGTGGATTTGATGCATTCTTTTCTGCCTTCTTTCATCTTTTGACTATATTGGTCTCAATTATTTTTATAGGGTAGCCATTGCAAAATGAAAGGCCCTTTATATAGTTCAATTCTACGACTATTTGAGGCTCTGAATATTTTCTTATTACTTGGTCAACCAAATAAATAACAATTCCTCTTTTTATGCAGGGATAGTGGTTGGAGGAAAAATGTAAATACCTGTCATTATGCATAGGCTTTCTATAAATAGAAAATTCAAAGCCAGGAGACTTCTTAAAAATTTAAACATCTAGAAAAGAAAGTTTGTGGTTATGTTCTAGTTCAAAAGTGAACTGAAGGTTAGAGTCCAAAGTGTTTAGATGAGTTAAGAAGGAGTTAAGTGACTCACCTCCGTGGTCTCACACAAAAATAACATCATCCACAAACTGACTCCAGAACTGGTGTTTCATAGGAAAATTTTTCAAAGCAGAGGTTTCAATGAATTCCATATAAAAAGTTGCCAAAAAAGCTGAAAGACTTGTACCCATGGGTAGACCCCTGATTTGGGTGAAAAATGGATTATTATATTGGAAATATGAGGAGGAACTATTGCAAAGATGGACAAGATGCATAATAGCTTCTATATCCAGTATTTTGTAATCCATTTGATCAATATTATCTTCTTATTTCCTTTGAAGAGCTACTTCACATTTTTTAATATTGCAAGACATATACATAGAAAGGCATCAAAACTGGCCAAAATTGTATCTTTTTTTATTTCAATGTCTTTTAATTTTTCAACAAGAAAAATTATGCATCTCATCCATCAACCTCCTCATTCTTCCAATATAATAGTCAATTTTTCACCCAAATCAGGGGTCTACCCATGGGCACAAGTCTTTCACCATTTCTGGCAACTTTTTATATGGAATTCATTGAAACCTCTGCTCTGAAAAATTTTTCTATGAAACAGTGGTTCTGGGGTTGGTTTTCCTTCAGTTCACTTTAGAACTAGAACATAACAATAAACTTCCTTTTCAAGATGTTTTAATTTTTAATAAGTCTCCTGGCCTTGAATTTTCTATTTATAGAAAGCCTATGCATAACAATAGGTATTTGAATTTTTCCTCCAACCACTCTCCCTGCATAAAAAGAGGAGTTGTTATATCTTTGGTTGACTGAGTAATAAGAATATGCTCAGAGTTTCACATAGTCTCAGAATTGAACTATATTAAGGACGTTTTATTTTGCAATGGCTACCCTATAAAAATAATTGAGACCATTATAGACATAAGACAAAAAAAGGCAGAAAAGAATGCATCAAATCCACAAACCCCAACAGATACTATCCCATTGGTGGATGATAAGAAACTTTTCACTGTTCTACCCTACATTCCAAAATTGAGTGACAAACTGAAAAGAATACTTAAAAAACATAAACTTAATGTCTCCTTTAAGAATTCAAATACTATACAGAACTTTTTCAACAACAGCAAAGATAAAACCAGTCTGATTCTGGATAGCAATGTTTATAGATTTCCTTGTTCTTGTGGCTGTTTTTATGTTGATAGAACCCAACAGTAATTGGGGGAGAGGTTTTCTGAACATAGGTCCTCAATCAACAAGGCCATGAGGTTACACCAAAGGCCTGAGGTTTTTGATTCTGCCTTTGTGCAACATGTGTATGAGAGTCCACACCATTTCATTTTGTTTGACAAAACCTCCATTGTTGCCCCAGTTAAAGGTCTCACACAAGTTTTCAGGGAGGCAGTTGAAATAAAAAGCACATTCACCAAAAGGTAGCTCTTAATAGAGACACTGGAGAAACTTTTTTAAGTCCCATGATTCTGATCGTTTTTACACACATCACAAAAATTATGTTGTGCAATCAAATAGAATCTCTGATAATAATCAAACTGGAAAGCCATTAGCCTTTAAGAGCGCTTTACATAAAATGAAATTGTGAAATGCCATTTAGACTTGTGTTTTTTATTCAGTTACCCTTTCACCATTACTGAGAAAGGGTTGTCCAATTTTAGTTTTGTGTTTTTATATTAAGGTTTGTTATTTTTATCAGTTTTATTTTGCACTGGGGACAGTCAAGCAGAAGTCTTGAATGAAATATTTGTATAGTTTTTCAATTTTTCACAGGCTGTTAATTGTCCTCTTTTTCTTCCTTTATTTGCAATTTTATATTTTCTCAAGCTAGACAATTTGTAATTTTTGAAAAATACTTTTTTTTTAACTATGCTACTCTTAAAAAAAGTCTGACTTTATTTGTAGAGGCAGCACTGAAGATTCAGCTTAAAGAAATTCTCTAGTAAAATGCACAAAAGACAGTAAAGCTGTGTTTCTGTTGCAGCACTGGTGCAAAGTTTGGAGGGTCATTGTGCTCCCTTCCTAGATTTTTTTTTTCACCTCTCCCAGATTTTAAAACAAACTCTCTTTGGGGGTATTATGCTGTTTTGGTATTGTTATTTACAAAACCAGAAAATTTACCTCTTTGCCTTGAATCACAAAGAATTATTTAAGCCCCCTCTCCTGAATTTTTGTGTTGATCCACTGTGTAAAAGGTAGTCTTGTGACAACCATGTCTATTGTCCTTAATTATGCTTATCTAAAGCATAATTATTATAAAAAAATTTGTAAAGACACCAAAAGCTATATATGTTCTGAAATTGGGTGCTTACTATGTATTTTCCATAGGTGTTTTCTCAACTTACAAATGCTGCAATTTTTTCTTCAGGTGCTTTTGGAAATAGAATGACCACAGTTTTTTTTTATTTTAGTTCCTGATATAGATCAACATGAAGTATGATAGGAATAGCAGTTCCAGGGACTCAGAGCAGTTCAGGAAACTATTTATTGGAGGTCTTAACTACAAGACTACAGAAGAGACGCTTAAGTCTCATTTTGAGCAATGGGGTGAAATTGTAGATGTTGTGGTCATGAAAGATCCAGAAACAAAAAGGCAAGTTTCAGTTTTACATTTACTTTTGTTTATTTATGTCTATTTTTGAAGATTATTGGCTTTGTTGAAAATAAGCAATGTGAGTAGGACTCAGTGCTCCCAGTTGCAGCAATTTAAAAGGCAGTATGTTACACAACATTTGTTTTACAGGATAGTAAATGTTTCGGTTTTACAGAACATAAAAATGTGTTTAGTATTATTTTTGACTATTATTTATGAGTAGTAGTTTGTAAAATAAGAGATTTTTTAAAGTAAAATATAAGCAATAAATACAGTAATAATCAATATTGCTATCAAAAGCTTCAATACCTCTGATATTTGTTTGTTCTATGATGTTGAGTGCTTTATTTTTTACTGACTATCAGTTTTGTGACTTTGTTGTCCAACTATAGACACCTGAGGTGCATGTGTCCTGAATCTCATATCATTTGCTCCTCTCCTTTCTAGGTTTGGTTGACTGCAATGTCCCAATGTTTAGCAATAAATTTGATAACTTTTTCTTTTGGCTATTGTGGGTGATGACTAAAAATCTGACTTATATTTTGCCATGCTACATAGTTGCTGTTTTGATATGATGTTTGCATTATTATTGTAGTAAGCACTGCTTAATAACTTTGATGTTCAAGATATGGATGATTATGTATAATAGGCAAATCAATGAATTATGTGTAAGATTAATAGGTAACATCATAGTTTGGTTTACCCTTTTCATAATTGCTCAATCAATATTTCAAATTGCAAACTGAGCTCAAGTTTTTTCTTTGTAGTTCTGTGAAAATACACTATGAGAAACTACCAGCACAGCCTTTTGTATTTTTGCCAAAACTGTGTTATAAGTCTCATTTAGTTGGTCATCTTGCAGCCAAATGCACAAATCAACCAAAGTGTTTGAAGTGTGGATCAACTGATCACACTTCCAGTTGCCTAAACAAGTGCAATCAGCCAGCATTCTGCACGAGCTGCAACTCAAGTGGACACACATGCTATAGCATATGCTGTCCCACAAACAAGTCTACAGTCTGATATGAAATCTGGTGTTTCTTGAATTTCATGAACCTTGTGTTTTGGAACATAAACAGAAACTTTGCTGTCCAATCTTTAATAATAGCTGAACTGAAAACCAGCCATATTGTAAGTGTTCAAGAGCACTTTGCCCTTCCATTGTCTGTGAATCAGTTAGACATTTTTCAGTCTCATTTGATGTATGCTGTTCCTGCTGAGCATAAGCAGGCCCTTGGTCAAACCTCTTGTAGACTTGTAACTTATGTTCAGGGAGATATTGAGTCTAGGATTTTATTCTCAATGCAAAATATCTTTGCAGTGCAAGTAAGTGGTAATTTAGTAGTAGTTAACGTGTATCAGCCAACAGATTACCAGGATGACCATTCAGATTTGCTTTTTGCCAGAAGTATTGCTAAACTATCAGAGTGCCTTCTCCAAGCTAAGCGTAGGAAACTCCCTAGTTATTTAGGTGATTTTATTTGCTCATTTAGTGCTAATGTCAACGAGATTGATAGTATTGAATCTAGTGTTTGGGAAAATATGATTTAAAGTTTACTTGATGACTCATTTATTGCGTCAGGCAAAACACAAAAATTCACATACATACATAGCACAGGTTCCACATCTGATCTTGACCATGTGATTTGTTCATACCAGCTTTCCCCCTCTCAAGTGCATGTCTTTGATACACCCTTTTCTTTGGACCACTTCCCAATAGAATAGAATATAGCACCTCCCTCTTCAAGCACTCGCCAAACTAGGCAAAAAGTAAGATCACAGAAATGGGTAGAGCTTACGGATTGGAATTAAAGGATCCCTTCCTTTACAATCATGTATGTGATAGCATTATATCAAAAATAAAAGTTCCATCCAATCTGCTAATACAATCCACTCCTAGCCACGAAAAGGAAGTGCAAATTCAGCTTAACACGTACACCGCTCAGTTCTCACATGCACTTTGTCTAGCTGAGGAAGTGGCAGTGCCAACATGAAAAACCAAAACAGGAGCACAAGTAAAGGGGTGGTCAGAAAATGCGGCTTTAGTTGATGCGTGTGATAAGGCTAAATTCTGGCTCTTTATACGGAAAGATTGCAGATGTCCATGAACCAGAATAGTGAATGAAATCTGGCTTCACACCAAACGTAAATTTGCCAAAGAGCTAGCTAACCATTGTGCAGAAATTATTTGTAAGTCATTGGAAATTGCTCTGCAAAACCCTAATAATATTTGGAGGTCCATGCAAGATAAAAAACCAGTCACGGATGCATCATCAATCCCCTTAGAGTCATGGAAAGCACACTATGAACAAGAGTTTTGACCCCCCATGCCCAGAAAAAAGCACAAAATTCAAATATTATCTCAATAGCCAGCTATCACATGCAAGTTGCACCAATCGTGTTGTATCAGTTTCTGACATTTGGAACGCCCTCCGTCATCTTAAAAAAAAGAGATTGCAAGGTATTGACCAAATTTCTGCAGTCCACCTACAAAACCCGTCGTTTCTGCTTATTGAACATTTAACCCTCTTATTCCAGATGATTTTTGCACAAGGTATTGTTCCTAGTACGTTCTGTGTCGGAAGTCTTACACCGGTACCAAAAAAGGGAAATCCTCCTGAGGAATGCACATCATTTTGACCTATAACAGTATATACAACTTTTTGCAAGATATTCAAACTTTTGATTATTGAGGAAATTAATATGAAATGCTACACACCGCCTTTCCAGTTCGATTTCCAGCCTGGGCTTGGATGTGGACATGCTTTAAGTGCGGTAGTTTCAGTTCTATCGGATGCTGAAAATTCTGGCGAATCTGTTGCTCGTGGCAGACATGATATTTGATGAGCTTTCGACTCATTAATACACAAACAGATTGTACTTGAAATGGCAAAGCGCAGCATCCAATATGACACACTCTTACCCCTGAGAGATATGCATGAAAACCTCGAGGCCGAAATGAAGATCAAGTGTGAAAAGCAAACAGATTCTGTTAGAATCCCAGTAAAGAAAGGTGCTTGTCAAGGCGCACCTACTTCTACTCCAGCTTTCACTAATAGCGTGATTCCTGCACAAGAAAATAATCTAAAATCTTGCATTTATAAAAGTATAGATCTTTCCCTATTTTGCTTTGCTGATGACTTTTTAAACATTGCCCTTGAACTTGGAAGAATTGAAGAAAATTCAAAATAATTGAAAGAGAGTATGCAGCTATTGGTCTTGAATTCAACGTTTTGAAGTTGAAAGTGCTATTGTTCAACTGGCCTGAAACACTGAAGCCCGAATCTGTCACGCTCGGAAACACTAACATAGCACCAGCCGACCATATTACATATTTAGGGTTACCCATTGGCCAGACACTAAAGCACACAAGAACACTACTCATTAAGCATCTCGAGAAACGAACGAGCTTTGCATATACCAAAATGGTAGCGAAGAAATACAGCTTTAACCGAATGATCCTAGTACAGCTCTACAACGCATTGGTACTCCCTCACTTTTTGTACCTTAGCCCCTTCTGGCGAACTTTCCTGCAAACTACGAAGCACAAATTACGGTCGATATTCTTTAAATACGCAAAATACCTACTAAGGTTTCCACCCTGGACACGCAACACTTACCTGATCAGAAAATACAAAATAGCTGATCCCACGCTTACAATCAAACAGTTCATGGTAACAAACTGTAAGTAAGGAGCAACCCTGCTCAATGGTAACCGAAACTCTATAAAACGGAATTTTGATACCAATAGATAGATCAAAAGAATCAGATTTTTATGCTGATTTCAAATATATTAGTAGCATCAAGTTTAGTCCTACCCATTAAAAGTTACACGCCTGAAAAAAATTTGCCTGATTTTCGAGAAAAGGGGGAAACACCCCCTAAAAATTACAGAACCTTAATGTAAACCACACCATCATATTCAGCGTATCAGAGAACCCTACTGTAGAGGTTTCAAGCTCCTATCTACAAAAATGTGGAATTTTGCATTTTTTGCCAGAAGAAAGATCATGGATGTGTGTTTTTTTTTCTTTTTCTTTTTTTTCCAGGGGTGATAGTATCGACGAAACATTTGCCTCTCAATTACTTGGACTATCTGTCTTGACTTTTCTCTGTCCTACAGTTACCCAGCGTCTTGATGCAACCTATACAACCTATTGTAAAATACTTGATAACTTCAATTCAATTCAAATCGTGGGAGGGCTCATTGGAATGGAAATTAAAAGTTCTAGTGCCCTTTTTAAGTGACCAAAAAATGGAGGGCAACTAGGCCCCCTCCCATGCTCATTCTTTTTGCCAAAGTCACCCGATCAAAATTTTGAGATAGCCATTTTGTTCAGCATGTTCGAAAATATAATACTTATGTCTTTTAGGATGACTTAATCCCCCAAAGTTTCCGGGGGGAGGGCTGAAAGTTATGAACTTTACCCAATGTTAACATATAGTATTGGTTGTTGGGGATCTTTCCATGAAGAAGTTTTCATGGGGGAAGGGACGTTGCTATGAAGGTGACACCGGATTTCCCAGCATTATTTAAAAAAAGATCTGAAATTAAATATAAAAAAAACAAGTTTTCCAACTGAAAATAAGGAGTAACATCAAAACTTAAAACAAACAGAAAATTTTACATATATGATTGGGATCACCCCCTAGTCAATACCTCTCTCTTTAAGCCAAAGATTTTTTAGTACTTTCATAACAGCTACTTCTTCTAATTAACAGCCTTTGTGATTAAGCATTCATTTTTAAAGAATTGGAACAAAATTTGAACTTTCAAACAGTTCGTGGTAACGAACTGTGTAAGTAAGGAGCGACCCAGCTCAATGGTAACCGAAACTCTAGAAAACGGGTTTTTGATACCTATAGATGCATCAAAAGAATCAGATTTCAATGCTGATTTCAAATATATAATTTTCATCAAGTTTAGTGCTACTCATCAAAAGTTACGTGCCTGAGAAAATTTGGCTGATTTTCAAAAATAGGGGAAAAGACCCCCTAAAAGTTATAGAACCTTAATGAAAATCGCACCATCATATTCAGCGTATCAGAGAACCCTACTATAGAGGTTTCAAGCTCCTATCTACAAAAATGTGGAATTGCTTTTTTTGCCAGAAGAAAGATCACGGATGCGTGTTTATTTATTTTTTTTTTTTTATTTATTTATTTATTTTTTTTTCCCAGGGGTGATCGTATCGACCCAGTGGTCCTAGAATATCGTGGGGCGGCTCATTGGAACGGAAATTAAAAGTTCTAGTGCCCTTTTCAAGTGACCAAAAAATGGAGGGCAACTAGCCCCCTTCCCACGCTCATTTTTTTCCCAAAGTCATCCAATCAAAATTTTGAGATATCCATTTTGTTCAGCATGGTCGAAAATATGATAAATAATTCTTTTAGGATGACTTAATCCCCCGAAGTCCCCGGGGGGAGGGCTAAAAGTTGTGAACTTCACCCAATGTTAACATATAGTATTGGTTATTGGGAAGTATACAGACGTTTTCAGGAGGGTTTTTTTCTGGTAGTGAGGGGGGGGGTCGGGGGTTATGTTGGAGGATCTGTCCATGAAGGAAGTTTTCATGGGGGAAGGGGAATTCCCAGGAAGGGGGGGCCGGACTTGCCAGCATTATTTATTGGTTATTGGGAAGTATACAGACATTTTCAGGAAGGATTTTTTTTCTGGAGGATGGGGCTGGAGGAGGGGGTTATTCGGGAGAATCTCCGTGGAGGTAGTTTCTTTGGAGTAGGGAAAAGTTATATGTAGAGGTTATCTGATTTAAAAGCATTATTTAAAAAACCATCAGAAATTAAATAAAAAAAAACAGGTTTTTTTTCTTCTGAAAGTATGAAGCAAAAATAGAGCTTAACACGAACAAAAATTATACCATATATAAGGAGGTTATCCCCCAAGTTAATACCTCGCTCGTTACGCGACAGTTTTTTCAGTGATTACAAAAGAGCTATCTATTCTAACTAAATGGCCTTTGTGATTCCGGGGTTTGTGAATTAAATTGTTTTTTAACTTTTAACGTAAAGAGCAAGGTATTGACTAAGGGGAGGTCCCCCTCATATACTTAATAACATATACGTAATAAAAAAAACACTAAAAAAAACAAGCGATACGGCTCAATAGTGATTGAAACTTTTAAAAATGGAATTTTGATGTCAATAAATGTATCAAAAGAATGGGTTTATAATGCTGATTCTAAATATATAAATTTTATTAAGTTTAGTATTACTCATCAAAAACTACGAGCCTGAGAAAATTTACCCGATTTTTTAAAGAGGGGAGAAACATCCCCTACAAGTGAAAGAATTTTAATGAAAATCACACAGTCAGATTCAGCGTATCAGAAAACCCTATTACATAGGTTTCAAGCTCATATCTGCAAAAATCTGCAACTTTGTATTTTTTGCTAGAAGAAAAATATACGAATATAGAAGTTAGTTAAGTAAGTTAATTTGTAAATTACTTGATAACCAAATTTAGAGACATCCATTTAGCAAAAGAAAAGTAAAATTTTTATGCAAATTTTGTTTACTTATTCAATGACGGTGAGCCAAAATAAAAGTTGCATTAACTAAAAAACGATCAGAAATTAAATAAAAAAAAACAAGTTTTTTAAACTGAAAGTAAGGAGCGACATTAAAACTTAAAACGAACAGAAATTAATTCCGTATATGAAAGGGGCTGTCCCCTCCTCAACGCCTCGCTCTTTACGCTAAAGTTTGCCTTTGTCTCATAACTTTATTTTTTAAAACAATAAAAAACTTTAGCGTAAAGAGCGAAGCGTTGAGGAGGGGACAGCCCCTTTCATATACGGAATAATTTCTGTTCGTTTTAAGTTTTAATGTCGCTCCTTACTTTCAGTTAAAAAAACTTGGTTTTTTTTATTTAATAGCTTAAAGAGCAAGGTATTGATTAGGGGGCGAACCCCCTAATATACGTATTAAAAATATATGAATATAGAAGTTCGTTACGTAAGTTAATTCGTAATTTACGTATATTTATTACTAATAAAAACGTTTGTTAATGAAATGAAACAAGTTTCGAGAAAGCCATTTAACCAAATAAAAGTAAAATTAATATGCAATTTTTTTTTTATTATTCATGTACGGTGAGCCAATATCAAAACCTGTATTAATTCAAAAACGTTCAAAAATTAAATAAAAAAATAAGTTTTTTTAAATGAAAGTAAGGAATGACGTTAAAGCTTAAAACGAACAGAAATTATTCCGTACATGAAAGGGGCTGTCCCCTCCTCAACGCCTCGCTCTTTAACGCTAAAGTTTGACTTTCCCACAGCTCTTTTTAAACAATAAAAAACTTTAGCGAAAAGAGCAAGGCGGTGAGGAGGGGGCATCTCCTTTCATATACGGAATAATTTCAGTTCGTTTTAAGTTTTAACGTCGTTCCTTACTTTCATTTAAAAAAACTTTTTTTTTTTATTTAATAGAAAAACAAATTCAACAGTTTAACAGGAAAATTATTAGTCACCAGTAGCATGCGATTCTCCAGTAATAGTTCATGCTATGCACTGTCATTAGTAGAAGTTATTGCTGTTGTGTAGTTGGTACATTTACCTTTATTCAAGTGTGTTTTTCTTTCTTTTGTCTTTGCTGTACTCTGTCTTTTTTGTTGTCTGTAAGGTGGGTTATAAATAAATAAAATAAACCTACTATAGATGGTGTTGGTTTAAATCCATTAATAGGTTAAAAGAATGTACAAAAAGAAATCTCTTTTGGGGGATTGAGTTAAGGTTTTTACATCAGTCTGTGGGTTTGATTTCAATCCTTGTTTAATTTGTAAATTGAAGAGATTGGCTTGCTTTCTTTTCAGTTTTCTCCATATAAATAATAGTATAATAATGTTATATAATAGTTGAAAATTGCTATTTCTTTTTTTTATAAGCTGTTTGAAATGTTGAATTATAGTTTGGGATCCATTTTTTTTTTGGGGGGGGGGTATTCTTGCTTAACTTCTGGGGTGATTTTTCATGGTGGTTCTTTTGCCCACCTTAGAAGAAGAATAAATCATTTCATTTTCTTATCAAGAGCTATTTCAGTGGAAAAAAACTGTTTGTGAGCAAGAAAATAAGAAATGGTGTATTTTGGAAAAAGAGAGTTTCTAGATACATATGAATAAAACAGATTTATCGAAAATGCTTTGTTGCTGGTAATGTATGTAAATACTTACTTACTTAACTCCAATCTAGCCAATTTAGGGCTTCAGTAATGGCATCATAATGCTATTTTGGGTATGCCTCCATGCTTGTCATAATCCTCAGCAGTACTAACTGGGAAGGGGTGAGCAGAAAATTTTTCCCACCAGTACTTGGGAGGCTTTCCTCTTGGGCAAGAGGGATTAATTCTTTCTTCAAAGAAGCATGCAGAGACAAGAGCCAGGCGTTGTTTATTTTTTTGAGGAGTCATGTATGGAGGTCTTGCTGACATTTATCTTCATTCCAAAGTAATTAGCTGTATTGTTGATAGTGTTTGCATTGGCTTGGAGCTCCTCTGTTTTTCCGTTTAGAGGATTGTCATTAGCATATGCAGCAGGTCCAGGAAGTATTCTCCTTAGGCTATTCATCACCTTATTATGAATAAGTACCAACTCATTGTTTAGGAAGAGACAAAAAAGAGTGCATGATTGGAGACGTCCTTGGAGAACATCTGTAGAGGTAGAAAAATTCAGTAAGTCATTCACTAGTCTGCACCATGCTGTTTGCCTTCTCATGCATACTCCTTATAATATAGAATTCTGCATGGAGCCAAGATATGCCAAAGACCATCTTGCCAAGTCAGGTCAAAGGCATGCTCAAAGTCAATGAACAGTTGGTATAGTTCTTTACCAAATTCCAAATATTGTTCCATCATTTTTTTATTGAAAAATATTTGGTCTATAATGGATCTGTTCAGACAGAATCCAGCTTGAACCTCTGGTATCACATGTCTTTTCATGTTTTTTATGCAGTCTAGGGGTGTTTTTGTGAGGATTTTAACTGGTTGCCAAGTAAGCAATATGGGTCTGTAGTTGTAGGAGTTACTTTTGAATCCTGTTTTGTGCAAGGGGACTATGGCAGAGGTTGAATATATTTTTATGTTGATGCACATATGTTGATGCATGTTCAATATATTGAATATGCATGTAATTGTTTTCAAAATGTCACAACACATTTGGAACCTTTGTCATGCCTTGTCTCAAAACAATATAAAGAGCATATTAAATATGTTTTCTGTACTAGCGACTATCCTACAAATATGAAACTAAAAAAAGGAATTTAATTGAGATCAATGGTTTGAAGATGTCTTACACGATTGTTTATTATTTATTTTGTTTGGAAGAAGGAGTCTTGTCTCAAATCCCATAATTATCCCATGACTTTTTAAATATGCTTTCAAACAATATAATATAGTGATGAAATACAACTGTTGAACAATACTGCTTTAGCCATTAAAAGATCAGCATTGGTTGAGATAATATCTAAATTTGTAGCTTTAAACACAATTTGCCATTTTGCTACATGTCTAAAATTTACAATTTTTTTAATTCTCAGATTTATAAGAGTTAGCTCTCTTCATTTTCCTTGCCTCCTTTAATTGCTAATTTCTAAAAGCTAATTATTTATAAAATATTAACATTTTTACATATACATTATCTTCTTTATTATCTGATTTCTAAACTTCAAGGTTTGTTACATGTTTATGTTAAAAACTTGTTTATGTTACAAGTTTTTGGTATTCTATTTTCTGTAGTCATGTGTTGATTTTCAATATTTTGCAGTCATTTGCTAGCTGAGATTGGGTTTGATCCATCTATTCAAGAAACTTTTAGTATTTTCTCAGAAAATTTTTAAATAAAAAATTGACTGAAAATCGTGGAAAAAGGAAAGTTTTCCTAGTTCCTAAGCAAATTTAATTTGCTCCTAATGTAAAATTCTAAATAAAATCGTAATTCTAGCTTGTAAAAATTGACAGACCTGAAACGAACGTCTCTAATGATGTAAGTATTTTGCCTGTTTGGTGATAGTTTCAGCTGTAGGCTTATCCTGAATTTGCATTTTCAGAGAGAAAATAAACAGCATCTTTGATTTCTTCTGATTTCCTTTAACTTTTGATTTCTAGAAATAGATTGTTTTGGAAATTCTCTTCATGCTAATATCTTTTTCTTTATGCTCTGGTTTCTAGCCTTTAACTTCTTTGATCTCCTTCCCTTTGATTTTCTGATTTCCTTAAATTTTTACAAATTATTAACTTAACCTGTTAACCCTAGCTTAATCCCTTGCTGTCTTGGTTGAAGCTGATAATAATGATGCTGTTTGTATCTAGAATTTTCCAATCTTTAAGGTTATAGTGTAACATGTGTTAAGAAAACAAAAGACAAAATCTAAACAGAATTAACAATTTTAAGTTAGTGTTGGTGGGAAGAACTTGATCTGTCATGGTTTGATGTCAGACAAGACAAACTTGAGCCTTAACGTCTATTAGTAAGAAAAGGTTGAAGTTGACTATAAAGTTATTATAATCACTTGATACTTTTTGCATAGTGGTCTGACATATTTATAGTACTTGAAAAAACAATGTTATTTGGGCTTTGTTATAATCGATTTTATGTTCAGCCATGATTGGCGTATTTCTTACACTGCATCCAGTTTCTTTTGCTGGTTTGGTGAACATTTAATTTAGTTTTTTTTTGTGCCAATTAGCAATGTGTGAATTAGGTCTAAGTTCTTCACAGTTGAATCCTTCCTCAAATTGCTTTACAAATAAACGGCTTCAAAATTCGTTGATTTCTGTTTTCTTATGATTCATTATTCTATTTTTGTTCAGATCCCGTGGTTTTGGATTTGTAACATATTCAAAAGCTGCAATGGTTGATGCTGCACAAGACGCTAGACCTCACAGAGTTGATGGTAGAGAAGTTGAACCAAAGAGAGCTGTTCCTCGAGAGGTATGATTGATGATGATCTACTTTATTACAGATTATTTAGTTTATTCATTGTGTTAGATCATCCAGAGCAATTGATGGCATATAGGGCATTTTTGAAGCCTGTCCACTCATCTTAAAGCTGTAGCCTACTGTAGCAGGAACGTCTTCCTATTCTGGTACTACCAGTATCTCAACCATCCTTGGATATTGTTCATAAGTGCACTTTTAGGTACAGATAGATTCTCATTGATACAGATAATTTAAAACATTGGACTGCCCTTACAATATTTTTTTTTCATAATTCACTTCTAAGAGCTGCTTGGAACCAGATGTTTGAGTGAAACTTTTTTCATATTCAAATTTTGATTTGTTCTCATAGGCCTTGTAGTTACTGCAGTAAACTTAAGCTTATGAAAATTATCCCCTTGCAGATAATCTAATAAAAATTTCTTTTTCGATGAAACAAGTGGTGGTAGAAGAGGTCACCTCCTTCCCTCCCTTCTATCAAAACTAATATACCATCTTATAGATGTTTTTCTAAAATATTGCTCTCTATTATTGGTAAATTTGTCAAAAAGCAATATTTTGTCAAAAAGCAAAAAAAAATTTTTTTTGATGAAACAAGGGGTGGTAGAAGAGGTCACTTCCTTCTCTCCCTTCTATCAAAACTAACATACCATTTTATAGATATTTTTCTAAAATATTGCTTTCTATTATAGGTAAATTTGTCAAAAGCAATATTTTATCAAAAAGCAAAACATTTTTTTGCTTGAAACAAGTAAAGAATTTTCAAATTTGTCAAAAAGCAAAAATTTCTTTTTTGATGCAACACGGGGTGGTTAAGAGGTCACCTCCTTCCCTCCCTTCTATCCAAACTAATATACCATCTTATAGATGTGTTTCTAAAATATTGCTCTCTATTATAAGTAAATTTGTCAAAAAGCAATGTTTCTTGCCAAATAATATGTTAACTTAATTCAAAAATATGGCGTTTCTTCCTTTTAAAATATCTACCAAAATTGATAAGCTTTGAAACAGTTCAATTTAAGGCAATTACATGTCTTAATTTTTTTTACTTTTGTTGGTTTTAAAAACTTTCAGTTGTCAAATTTTCCCGTGAGAAAATTTAAATCATTTCATGCTTACTAGTAAAATTAATTGGCATTTATTGTCTAGTAATATAGTTTTTGGTTATTTCATGAGACGACTCATGAACCAGTTCATGAATTGAATACTTCAGATCAAGTTTTGCTGAACTTCGTTTTAGTCAAAACTTAAGGGCATTCAGACAATAGTGAGAGCAATTTGTCTTCTTTTGGTTTGATTATTTGGATATGCTAATGCATAATCTGCATGCCATTCCAGGCCCTGCAGGACCTGGGATTTAACCATGGACTCGCATTGCCAAGTAGAGCTCAATCCACTGTATGTCCACAAGCTAAACCCTGGGATCAAAATCTGGACTTTGTTTTGCCAAGCAGTTTCGATTGTGCCTGTCGCCAAATTCAATTCATTATGGCGCCAAAAGCTAAACCCTGTATTGGGCAGTGGCATCAATTTAATCGATTTTAGGTTGTTTATGAGACGCCATCTCTCCCTAGATTTGAAAAATACCGTTTTGTAGGTATTATTTGCTGAAAAATACATTTTTGGTGAGTTTTTTTTTTCATCAAAAAATGACAAACTTGCCCCCTCCCACTCTTGATAGATCTCTCCTTCAAATTTTCGATAATTGACGCCATTGGTGGTGGCACAGTGAATTAATCTATGCTTAGCAATACAAAGTCTGGGGTTTGATCACAGCTGCCACAGGGCAGGGCTGCCAACTTGCACACTTCGTGTGAAATGCACTCTTTTTGGGTGTCAGTTTTCATTCTCTTTAAACGTCATATTTTGGCATACTCGTCTAAAGAGCATTTAACCCAAAAAACAGGGTTGCCAACTTGCACTTTTTCCGCGTGAAATGTACTCCTTTTTCTTACCTCAGAGGGGGCGCAATTTTTTGGACTTAAACTCTTTTTACGTTTAGTGCCCTTAAGTTTTGACTGCAATGAAGTTCAGCATAACTTACCTGAAGAATTCAATTCATAAAGCAGTTCATTTTAACTTCAGCATGTTAGAAGTATTAACAAGTAAGCTACTATATCTTCTAGAGATGTTACTGGATCGTGTTCAAGTTTTTTTTTTTTTTTTTTTTTTTTTTTTTTTTTTTTTTTTTTTTTTTTTTCTAGCTCAATGGACAAGCTGAAGCTGCTGCTACTGTGAAAAAGATATTCATTGGTGGATTGAAGGATGATGTCGAGGATGAGGACCTTCGAGATTATTTTGGAAAGTATGGCACAATTACTGATGCTGCTGTTGTTTTAGATCGAGACACAAAGAAGAAAAGAGGATTTGGTTTTGTTGAATTTGACGATTATGACCCTGTTGACAAAATTGTTCGTAAGTGTAGTCTTTTTGCTTTTATTATGTGTTATTTAGTTGCTGCATGAATGTAGTTCATTGCCTTCTCTTTATATATTTAGCTAAAAAAAAGGTATTTGAGTGAAGAAAGGAGAAATCCTGAGGACAAAGAAAGAAGAGAGGTGTTTTCTGAGATACAGAGAACTCGGGGAGTTTTCAGAAAAAAAACCCACATGAACTAAGCTAAATAAAAAAAAATGTTGGCCCATTGTCAAAAATCAAACTAGCAACCTAGTACTTCATTATAGTAAAACCAGGGAAATAAGAAGAGGACTAAATAGTATAAATTGGTAAATCGATGTCCCTAAAAGGAAAAGGAACAGCTCTTCCTGGTTTATTTTCTCTAATCTGATTTTTGTTCTTTTCTCTCTGATTCTTGTTTTAAATACTCAGGATTTTAGTTTTATGAATATTCAGAGACACGCCTCTAAACAAAACTGAAAGGCTCAGATGGCCTAAGTTTTCAAACTTTCTCATTTCAAATCCCTGATAGAACAGGTCTCACCCCTGCTTACAAAAATTGCAGTTTCTGCATCATTTAGTATGAAAGTATTAACCATTGCTTGTTTGAATGGAGAATTTGCTGAAACGCAGTAGCTTTTTCAGAACAGAATGTTTAACTGCATCAAATTCGACAAAATACCATATCAGTTAATTACCTGGCTGACCACAATAATTTGATAATTCAGTGTCTGAAATCTGAAGGGCTATTGTAAGAGCTGCAAGCAATCTGCAACAAGTAATCACATTATAATGCTCCGCTTTCAGACAGAGAAACAGGAAAAGGGTTAAATAGTCCTGACTGGAAAGCTTAGACTAACCCTAATAGAAGAAGAAGAATCAGGCTCCGCAACATTGAAAGACTATTTATTTGTTTATATGTTTATTATATTATTTGGAAGAGTATTCCATCCAAAATTAAATGCTAGAATTCTGCTGTACTTCATCTCCAATAATCAGTACTGCAAGTCAAGAATCGTTGATTACTGTGTTGAGCTCGTAACTACGCAGTCCCTGAACCTCGCTTTATTTTATATATTTTTTGTTCTTTTATATTTTTTTTTGTGAATTGGTAAACACTTGCGTATAGCACGAAGCTAAATTTCTTTCTATTTAAAAGAAAAAATAGATAAGGATGCAAAGAACGTCCCCAAAAGCAATTTTTACCCCTACCCTGACAATTTCTAGCCTAATACCAATTTCAACTAGCTTTTACTGGTCAAATCACTGTTACTTCTCTAGATGAAACAACTTCATTATATGTAACTATGCTCGAGGTCTGTGAATATATAATATTTAAAGCTGAACAAGTTTTTGATCTTCTTTCAAGGAGCTCAAAATAAAAGATAAACAAAAAATCTTAACTGTTAGAACTATCCCCCCAGATCCAATAACCCTTCCATGACCCAACTTTGGTATATTTAAAAAAATATTGCCTTAAACTCTTTTTGAAATACAAAATTACTCTAATAAGAGCAGTAATTCTTAAAACAACAAAATCTGTGTTCTCAATCATCATTAACTGTGTTCTCAACAATGGCTCATTACTAATGGCCATCTAGGATATTGAAACTGTAGAGAAAATCAACTAAATACCAACTAAATCCGCATGCTGGACTCCCACTCACATTCCCTACAAAATAGTTGCATTCAATATTTTTCTTGGAATCCCCTATCATGGGCTAAAAGAAGGGCTCTCTGATAAAACTAAAATTCTGATCCCAGTTGCGGATGTCTTTTCATTTGGGAAAACAAGATGCAAGTGGTCAAAGGTTAAGCAAATTTTTTCTATTCAGTCTTAAGGAAACAATAGATACTCAGATATTCTGAACTATGTTAGAACCTGGATATAAAAAAATTACATCAAAGTTGGAAATTAAACAAATCCAATAGTCAAATTACCTTAAAGCAACGCCTTTTTAATAAAAGAGGAGTCCAAAAAGCATACAGAGGTATTTATTGATACTGCAACGAAAGAAGCTGCCACTTTTTGTGAATTTTTCACAAGGGTATATTTTCAGATGGCTAAGAATTTTTCGGATAAAGGATGATAGATCGCCGAAAATTGTGCCTTTTGTTTATCCATTTGGGGCCAAAGGAAAAACAGGTCGTCCCTGCATTGAGTGAGAAGAGTTCGAGAATCCTTCACATAAAAGGATTTAAAAGATATTGGATATTCGTGGTAGGGGGTAAAGAGTCAAGTTTTGGTCAGATTGGGGTAAAGGAGGAGCGTGCGTAACTTTGTTGACCTCAGATGGCTTGGTACTGTGCTGAGTGTTTATTAGTAGTTACCTCAAAAAGTTTATTAAGTTTAGACATTTAGTATTTTGGGATTCTTTGAGGTGAATTATGGAATGTTGTACAATTCTCAGTGGTGGCCCTGTAACAAACATGTGCTTGAATGGGATGTAGCCTTACAGATTTGTTCCACACCATGGAAGAGCATTATTTTTAATTTTTTTTTTTCATTATTTTTATTTATACATTTATTTTTATTTTATTTCAGTCGAAGGTGATCACTACCTAAAAGGTCGTAATCTTGTCGTTAAGAAAGCCTTGAGCAAACAAAAAATGCTGGATCACAAACAAGGGCAAGATCGTTCTACCACAGGTGGTCGTCGTGGCTGGGATGGTCCAAGGACAAATGAGCAACCTAGTTGGAATCGAGGCAGTGCTGGAGGTGGTGGTTATAACCAAGGTACTGCTGGCGGCTGGGGTGGTGGATATGGTGGAGGAGCACCTGCTCCACAGGTAAAATTTCTTCTGGTTCACCTTTCTATCTGTATAAGTAACGTAACTATTATTTATATAGATCCTCGTTTAGTGAATTGGGGTGGAGTAGTTTGCGTAGTTGTGTTGAAGTCAAGCGGTTTGGTGCTGCAGGGAGTTGTTAGCACTAGTACTAGTACTATTTACTAAAGCGACCTAAAGGATTTCATATTGAGCTGTTCGTGGTTAACTTCCTTTTTTGCACACTAGTTGTTTTTGTCTCTATTGCTGAAGCCGAAAATTAATGTGGTGTTGGAGTGACACCTCCAAATGTGGATCAACGTTCCAGAATAGTGTTTAACAATTCTGTGCAGGTTTTACGCTTGTGCAGGCACTAACCTGACTGTAACCACATTTGTGTATTACTGACGCTAAGAAAGGAGATACCAAAGGAAAATGACCTAATTTCATTGGAACATTGGAACTTTCTCACTTGTTAAATAGCCGAATTCTTGAGACTGTGCAGTCCACTGGCAACTCTTTTTAGAATGTCAGTTTGTAATACAGAATTTGAAATGTCTGAAATCTGATTTTGCCCTGTTGGTCGATTGGAACGTTTGGTTAGGAGCCTGCTGAGGATTTGGGAAGTGGTAGTCCGGGAAATGAAAATACAGTGCCGAGCGCGAGAGGTGAACGAATTTCTAGGAATGGAACTTAGCCCTAGCGTCTCCAAAATTTTTTCTTTATAAATTACGAGAGCTTTTGTCTTTTTTTGATCATTGTAAAGCAGATATTTAGAAACATCTTGATGTTTATATACAGTAAGGCATCTGATGCAAATCTTTTTTCTTTTCTTTTTTTTTTTTTTGCTATCTTTTTTACTGTCAACACTTCTGCTTCTATGGTACTAAATTATGGTTGAAAAAATAACATTTTAATGCTTTTTTTTTTTTTCTTATATTCTGTAATACTTTAAACACTTAGTGTCTCATACTGTAGACACTTATTTTTAGCTTTCTGGTTTGAGCTACTAACGTCTTTTCATAACTATTGAGGAAAACGGTATTGATGACCACCATTGAGACCCCTATTAGTTGTACTTCTTCATTATAATAACCTGTTTTACTGCTTTTATAATCAATTCGTAAGCATTTCAGAAGTTTGGACGGCGGTAACGAAATGAGATGTCTAATCATATTAGTTAGTATGAATTTGTTTAGTGCGAATTAATAATTAATCTAAGAAAGCCTAAAAAACCTTCTAGATGGTTTCAAGGGTCAAAAAAGGCTTTAATTTTAATTTCGTTGGAACTTAATACAGTAGCAACGTCCTCTATTATTAAATGATTCCAGTTATCTTCAATGATTTAAAGTTTCGATAAAACAGACAAATATTTCATGCTTTGCGATATAAGCGATATAGTAGTTGAATGGCTATCTTTTTTTTATTTTTGAGAATAAATAGGAAGATCTGAGAAATTAGACATCTGATGGGATTCTTAGAAATATACATATTTTTAACGTATAGCTTTATTGCAATAAACAGAAGAGCACCTTACGAGCTCATAGATTTGTTGGTATAATGAAAATATTTTTAGTAAATTTTTGATTTATAATTGATAGGGAGGCTACGGTGGTGCTCCACAACAACAATGGGGTGGTCAACCTCAGCAGTGGGGATCTAACCCGCCCCCAACCACTTACCCCAATCAACCATATGGTGGGGGTGGATATGCCACACAAGGTGGAGCAACTGGAGGAGGCTATGGCTCAGGTTACGGTGGCCCACCCCAAGCAGCCGCTCCTCAAGGATGGAGTGGTGTTGCATCACAGCCTATCTTTGGTACTGGATATGGACAAGAGTCAGAATACGGAGGTGGTGGACCAATTCGAGGAGCTGGTTACCAGGGTGGCTCTCAAAGACCAGCTCCATATTCTGGTTAGTTGCGACTATAATTTATTTTTCTTTAAGTTATACCCAGCTAGTGCTTCTTTTTCTACTGCCTTCCCAAAGAAAATCGTCTTCTGTTTAGAATCCTGAAAATATAGGTGAGCGAATTGTTTTCAAGCAGGTTTGATCGAGCTAATATATGTTTGAAATTAACATTGCTTTTTGAGGCTCCGTTTTGTCTGTGCATTCAATAAACATGATATTTTATTATATCAACCATGACTTCACATATACCATTTTCACATGCAGCATGTAGCATGTAACATTTTTTTTACATATAGCATTTTTTTAGCATATCAACCATGACTTCACATGTAGCATGTAACATTTTTTTCACATATAGCATTTTTTTTAGCATATCAACCATGACCACATGTAGCATGTAACATTTTTTTCACATGTAGTATTTTTTAGCATATCAACCATGACTTCACATGTAGCATTTTCACATGCAGCATGTAGCATTTTTTTCACATGTAGCATTTTTTAGCATATCAACCATGACTTCACATGTTGCATTTTCACATGTAGCATGTAGCATTTTTTTTCATATGTAGCATTTTTTTAGCATATCAACCATGACTTCACATGTAGCATGTAACATTTTTTTCACATATAGCATTTTTTTAGCATATCAACCATGACTTCACATGTAGCATGTAACATTTTTTTCACTCATAGCATTTTTTAGCATATCAACCATGACTTCACATGTAGCATTTTCACATGTAGCATTTTCACATGTAGTATGTAGCATTTTTTTCACATATAGCATTTTTTTTGGCATATCAACCATGACTTCACATGTAGCATGTAGCATTTTTTTCACATGTAGCATGTAGGATTTTTTCACTTGTAGCATTTTTTAACATATAAACCATGACCTCACATGTAGCATTTTCGATGATTTCTTTCTATTCTTTACGACTGAAAAGTTGAAATTGATTGATAAAAGGAGGCGAGCATCTTTAAACTCTATCATAAGAGGATTCTAAACAGTTGTATTGTTTGGGGTGCTATATTGTTCGTCTTTTTTCCTTTGCACGTCTTAACTGTGTCTCATTCCATCCTTGAGTAATGATGAGTTGTCATGATTTTTTTTTCTTGAGGTTGGGTGATCATGTAATGGTATTCCCTTTTCGCGTAAATGGTTGCTATTGTATGGAATACAAGTTGGAGTTCTTTCTGTTTTTATGTTTTTCTATTGCTTTAAAATTTTATTTTATTGTATTTCCCTCTTTTCTACCTGAATAGTAAGTTTATCTAAAATTTGTGAAACAACTGATAAACTACTAGATTAAAATAGATTGTTTGGTAAAAGGTTGAATTTTTTTATGCATTTATTTTTAAATTAGTGAACATATGCAAATTTAGAGTGGTAAGTTTTTGGTAAGTGGTAATGTTCGGTGTTTAGAGTGGTAAGTTTTTATTAAGAATAAAAACGAGCTTGTGTTTTAAAAGTAGATTTTAAATATTTCCAAATTTTTGCTTGCCCTCTATTCCCAATCGATATTCGTTTTTTTATATTATTCTCTTTTTATTTCTTGTGTACTTAATAGAATTTCATTTATACAATTTAATATACATAAAATATATACAATTTAATTGTATATATTGTATAATATACAATAAACTGTATGTAATTGTGTATATAGTTTAATTGTATATATACAATTTAATGTGTATATATATGCAATTTAATATTAATGTATACAATTTTATGTGAAATCTATAACCAAGAGCTAGAGCACAGACAAAACGTATGTGATTTCTGGCGTCCAACTGAAATAATTTTCTGATATCAATCAGTTTGATGTCTTTGCTCGTCTATCCTCAATTTTATAGGCATCTAGCACGCATTAACGTCATCGCACATAACATAAAGACTTCCAGATACCTGACCTTTTCAAAAAATTGTGCCTTTTCAAAGATAGTGCTCACAGACATCTGATTGCTGTGCTTTTATTTGTAACTTTATGTGTTATAATTTCGATTTTCTTTATATGTCTTTCAATTTGATTCTCGACTAGTGATTGGGTGGGTCACCCTGTTTTGTTTACCTTGTTTATAAGTGATATTGCTTGAATTACGTTTAGATGCTCTGAAAAAAATAACAATATTGTATCTGGTTTTTCAGAGGGGGGGGGGGGGGTTGTTGCAAAGCTAAAACTTAAAGGAACTAACAGGAAGGTACTACTAGATGTGGATTATGAGAGTAAATCCAATTCCAAGTGTTTTGATCGACTGTTAAATAATTGATTGTTCAATTGACTTCTAAACTAGAAGAAGAAGAATACTGAAAGTAGAAGGTAGAAGAACACTGGTTAAAACCAACCTGATTTGAAGCATAAATGCTCAATCTCTTGATTCGTTGTTTGGTAACAGCCTGAAAAAACGAGTTACAGAAGATTTGACAGGGTTTTATGATGTCGAAATGACCCCTCACAATACAATTTATTCAAGGGGGTTTTGTATCTTAATTACTTTACATAGACTACTAAGAAAAATGTTTTGATTAATGCCCTGCTAAATTCTTGTTGTATATTCAATTCTTCATTTACTTCATACTGGACCTATTTAAATAAATTCAAGACATGCCCATTTTCTATCTGTTTAATATTGAAGATTTCTCAAACTATTCCTTCAACAATTTTAATTTATGGGATAAATACGTAAAAGTCCAGGAGAAGCAAACTAAATCTTTTCTAATTTGCTTCAGATTGTCGTTTCTTGTTCATCTTAAAAAAAAAAAAAACACATTTGAGGACATCTTAAAATGATGTTCACAATTTGTATGAAAACCAATTAATTCATTCAAAATCAAAGTACCGCTCTTTTATATGTATTATTATTTTCGTCGTGACAACAACTTGAAAAATTTATTCAAATTAAAAATAAATGCTAACCATTTTTTGTACTCAACCTCATTAATGAGCTTTAACCTCCTTGAATACCTCTAGACAGGAGGGTTAGGGCTCTAACATTCATCTAGGAACTTCTTTCTTTCTCACTAAATGAAAAAAACTGGATTAATTGACAACAAAACAGATTGCAACTATATTATAATTAGTTTTTCACTATATATACTATTACATATAGCGAATAAAATAATATTTCTACATAAAGAAATAAAAATATTCGTTTTGATTTGAGGAACCCGGTAATTTCTATAAAGGGCAATTTTTTTTTCAATGCGAAACCCTTCCACTGCACCCTTTCTGAGGATCGGGTAGGAAGATCAATAAATTGTCATTAATACCGGTAATCCAATTGAACCTTGAAACAGACTTTAAACAGAGGATTTCTTTAGAACGTAATGATGGATTAAATGTTGGGTGGGGGGGGGGAAGAATAAACAGAATGATAAGTGCATTTTTCAGACAACAACTCACTCTTGGGGAATCCTATGGACCAACCTTTTAATCCTATGGTAACCTTTTGTTCCTGCCTCTAGGTAAGAAAAAAAACCCAATCTATTTGGTTTCGGTAAAACATGCATCTATGAGAACTTTTTTATAATGCCCAATTTATTTGGCATGTATTGGCATTTACGTGTCTTAAAAGGCTTGTTTAAAAAAAAGACGTGGTACTAATGGGTGTCAAGCTATAGTATTTTTCGTGTGATATTTTCTTGTTAATGTTCTTTTCAGCTTTTTTTGTCATGTTTTACTCCACTATTAATCTTTCTTATGTATGTAGTTGATAAATGAACGCTATATAATTGTATCATTAAGGAAACATTTAACTCTTTGAGAATCGTTTAAACTACATTAGAAGTGCTAAATTACTTGAGTGGCCCAATTTTGGTAGAAGGCGAGTAAATAATTATTACTTTTATTTGTAGCACCAAGTGGTGGCGCTGGAGGATATACTTCTCAGCCCCCGGGTGGCAGGAGATACTAAAGTGGTAAGTTGCTACCGCTATTTATTTATATTTTTTCTTAACATGTTCATTTTTTCGTATTATATATTGACTCTTGCCCTGTTCTGACGAAAAAGGATTTTTCTTTTTGTTTTCAATATTATGAAGAATACATTTAGATATGTGATTTTATTTTCATAATTTCTCTAATCGTAGATTCCAAATGATCTTATATTATTTTTCAATTTTTTTACTTTAGCGGTCGTAATATCCGTTTTGACGTTTCTTTTGGCAAGCTTGGCGTCGGAGTAGTTCTTTTTAAGGATTTCTTGAAGTATTAGGGGGATTGTAGCTGAAAAAGTAGTTCTTTAAAGCCGTCTTAAGTAATTCTTAGCAATGGAGTAATTGAAATAGAAATGGCAGGATTTTTAGTTGTATTTCTTTTCTATCAGGGTTTCACATATCAGCTTTATTTTTTTTTAAGTAGTTGTGAAGAATTTATTTAGACATTTAATACTTTATTGTATTGGAGTAGTTTTCGGTTTATTTGACATATTGAAGAAAAAACGTCTAGATATTGTTTAGCAAAAGGCAGGCAGGCAGGAACAGTTCAAATACACTTTTTTCTTATTTTTCTTCTTTTGTTTCCAGGTTGCCCTGCCTGCTATTTTTCTCTCTCTCTGGGTGTTACAATATCAAATGTGTTATGATCACTTACTGGCGAGGGAACTTTTTTTTATGATGAATATATTTAGAGTCTAAGCAGTGTGTTTTATGGGAATCGTTTTCAGAATATCTTATATTCTTTTTAATTTTTTTCATCTAGGTGTCGTTTATCAACAGTCAGGCAGGCAGGAGGCTTAGAAAGAGGATAGACGTCATCAAGTGACCCAAAAGTGCTGACATTAGCCATTTCCCCTCCCCCTTTTTATACTTAAATATTGTGGTAAAACAACTGTTGTAAAATGCTCTTTTTCAAAGAAATATATAGTCAGGAAAATAAATTAATTCAATATGTTGAAAGAAAGGTTTTCTAAGTTTCAGATGTTAGTGTGGAAGTGTATTGATTGAGGGTCGAGTTTCTCCTCGTTTCAGGAAATCAGGAGAAATCAGGAACTTATGGAAGGACAATTGTCACTTTGAAAGGGAAATCTTTAACTCGTGAAAAAGACAGCGGTTTGTGATCAATCCTAGTTCCTTAATTCAAACACGACAGGTTTGAGAGATTAGCAAAGTTAGAAGTAAAGGATCTCGTTGACATGATTGTATAGAAGCTCCAACGCTCAATTGGCGGGAGAGGGCTGAAAAACCAAAGCGATTCCATTGACTTGAATTACCTCCCCAGCAGGCATCCTTGGTGAACATGGCATTTTTAGGCCACAACACAACCCTTCATATAACAGGGACTATATGGAGCAAGGTAACTAGGCATGATGTAGGCAAGGCACTTAAAATTCAAGAATGGGCTTTTGTCGCAAAGAATTTCATAACTGGGTAATATCCTAAATTTAAAATTTGTTTTCTTGTTCTGTCACTTCTTTATTGAACTGGCCTCAGCACTTGGATGTGATTCCGAGCAGTTAAATTAGGCAATTAAGGTGCCATAAACTTGGAGCAATAGAGAGATCAATAGCATATTTGTCTCTTCTATTGTTTCTCAGTGGATGAATTAGAGAAGCTATACTTCAGATTTGCATTGAACAAATCAAGTATAATAACCATGGAGCAGGGGTGCTTGAGGATATTAGTCTCCTAACAATGGGGCTGGTAATTTAAACGGGATGTGCTGGATTGTTTCGTCATCTCTGAGGCAAGTGTGACATGGTGGAGAACCTTGTAATCTCCATTTCATTATGATAATATTAAGCCTAAGGGTAACAGATGTCATTCAGAAATTTAGAATTTTATGATGTCTTGAGTATAAGGGCGATGGTATCTATGTGAGTTGTTTTAATTCTTTGCCTAATTTTTATTCCTTATATTTAAACCCGCGATTCCAAACTTAGTGCGTAGGTCAGACCGGCGAGGTACGGCAATATTTCGGTGGAGAGAGAGAAACAGAACGGTTTATTACACAACTTTCGTAGCTCTTGGCTAATTTACAGTGGCAAAAACATGACATATTAAACATATACGTACAAAAAAAAAATGGCATAACATTATATGTTAAACATAGATAAACATAGACATTACACCGTTACATGTTTGACGACAAAAATGGCACAAATGAATTATAGTATCGGTAGGTTCGTTCACGTATAGGTATCAGTTTGAGTTTTTGTCTGGTTTTTCTGTTTGGTGGGCCATCTGTGGGGAGAATATCATGGCGAGTTGGGTTTGACAAAATGCTTTTCCAAATCTCATGATGAGATTGCTCAGTCTTTGCTCAAGACACTTAATTTCAATTTTATTGAGTGCTTCTTGGTAGGGAATATCACTAAATCCCAGGATAATTCTAACTGCCCTTTCCTGCACTGACTTTACGTCGTGCATTAGGTGAGCAGTATGTAGTACGAAAGGGTCCCACACAGGACATGCACACTCCAAGACTGGCCGCACATAGCAAAGGTAGGCGCGGAGGAGACTTTTGACATCGCAACCGAAATGACGCATTTTAGACAATGTTTGAAGGGAAGTTTTACCCTTTCTAATTACACTGTCAACATGTGCGGCAAAAGAACAGTCTTTGGAGGAAATGACTCCCAATATTTTCACTTCAGACACAATAGGTAATGGGACTTCAAGGGTTTCAGCCGGAGTATTTTTGTCCTGGTAGCATTAATGGTTAGATTGGATTCGTTACATTGGATATTTAGCTCATCGAAAATGCCACTAGCAAACAGCGTTACAGGAGTGTTACCTTCAAGTAGATAAGCAAGCATGAGAAATAAGTCATCCACAAATTTATACCTTTCTTCATGGTCGCTCAAAATGTAGTTAATCATAGCGAGAAATGTTATGCCTGCAAGTTAGGTGGCCCCGTAGGTTAAATCACTCCAGTCGGAGTTAGTGTCTTCTTCGTGGAGGGCGAATACCTTCTGCTGCCGTCCGAACAGACAATCCAGTACAATCGTTAGAGTTTGACGCTTGGCTCCCATTCGCTTCAAGTTAAGGCATGCACTGAGATAAGATAGAAGGTCAAAGGCTTTGCGAAAATCGATCACAGCTAGATCAACAAAACAACCCGGGGTCTCTAGTGACTTTAGAATACGGTCGAACATCTTACTAGGTAGACAGAAGTTCCGCATTTACAGAGTCCTACGTACTGATATTCGTCAATGGATTTACGCACATGAGCTAACAGGTAGCGAAGTATGAAAGGTTCCGTCACTTTCGCAAAGCACGGAGTTAGGGAGATGGGTCTCAAGTCATCATAGCCCTTAGGTGGGTTTACCTTCGTAATGACACATATGTGTGCTTTCTTTCAAAGCGAGGGAAACACTCCGGACGCAAAGCACTTAATATTCAGAGTGGAAAGGGGTAGGGCGAGGAACATAGCAAATTCATGGATAAGTTTTGCAGGGGTTTTGCCAGGAAATGGTGAGACTCCTGTTTTAATTTTTCTCAGCTGAGTTCAATCTAACTCACTGAGTTCAATTAAACCTTCATGGGGGCAGTCACAAGAGGAAATGTAGTGCATATAGAGGTTAAGAAAGCGTCTATCGTCTGTTATCGTAATAGTAGGTTTTGACGACTCTCCACTTAATTTCTTGACGGAGCGGTGTCATTTGGCAGGGTCACTGTTCAGAAGTGGCACAATTTTTTCAGGGTCATATTTAGTTTTGGTGTTGGGTATCATGCGCACTACTTGGTTCCGTACATTTGCTCCTTGGTTTGCTTTACCACATGTGCAAAGATAACTTCGTTAACGAATTTTAGCTTTTATTGCAGGGGTTTGTCGTATCCATGGTTTGTCGTATTCGCTCAATGTCACTGTCTTTGTCGTGAATATTTCGGGATACTTCAAGTAAAGCACCTCGTTGAAGAGGCTTACTGTGCTCAAGAGTACCGTCTAAGGACACTTCTGGGAAATTGTATGTAGCAACCCACCTTCCTTATTCACTTATAGCCGAGTCGGTTAGGGGCCTTGTTGTTGCTCGTGAAAGCTTTAGCCTTGAATATTTGAGTGTGGTGATCAGATAACCCAATTGGCCAAAGGGAAGTAGGGAGGGGGGTGATAGAAGTTTTCAGTGTTTGTTAGGACTAAGTCCAGGATGCTTCTGAATACGTGGGTTGGGATGTTGACAATCTGCTTTAAAGAGAAGATGGTCGCTAGCCAGTTTTTCGATGCCTGGTTGAAATCCCCAGCGACGATAAAACCAGGGCAACTATATTTGCTTCTGATTAAATCAGCTGTAGTTTGGGGATAAAAAACAAAATCCCGTATGTTTTGAGCGCTGTCTGGATAGTAAACCGATGTGAATATCAGACTCGAAAAGCGACGAGATAGGCAAGGGTATTGGCACATGGCGCGGATAATTTTGTGGTTCGGGTTAGTATATTCAGAGAGAGGTTTGCATGAAATGTCTCCGCAAATAGATTCCAACTCTGCCACCGAGCCGGTGGTCACGTCTACTGCTACGCGCAGTGAGAAATGAGTTATATCCTGAAATTTGTCCTGAGGCATCGTCAAGGTTCCAGATTTTCGTTACAGCAGCAACTGCTGTGTTTTCACCACGGAGTAAATCTTTGAAATCTTCCAGCTTATTACAGAGAGATCGGCAATTTGCCAGAATGAAGTTCGACGTGGTGCAGTGGGACTTTATTGGTCTCAGATTAGGTGGTTTCTTAGATGTCGCTCAGGGAAGTCTCATCAAATCGCTTTAGTTTCGGAGCTGTTTTGGTCAGCTGAAGTTTTACCACCTTCAAAAAGTTTATTGTATTTAGCAACGCCAAAATAGATGGCGCTAAACTAATTAAGTCATTTTTCTGAATAGCGACGGCTTAAGTTGGGGTGGCTCTGGTAATACAAAATACTGCAAAATGCAATATCATTTTCACTCTGGAGAACATAAATGCGCGAACAAATATAAAGCTAAACTAAGGTAAGGTGTTTTGCAATGCTGATCGGGCAGGACATGCACACTTCGGTAAGAATAAGGGTAACAGATTTCAGTCAGAAATATAGAACTTTATGATGTCTTGAGTATAAGATGATGGTATTTATTTAATGTCAGTTGTTTTAATTATTTGCCTAATTATATCCCTAAGTCTCTAGCCTACTCAGTGCCTGAGATATTGCATCTATGCCATCTGACAACGTGGATGCATTTAAGCTCTAGTTTTAATTGTAGAATAGTAGTAGCAGCAGTAGTACTAGTAGTAGCCCTGATAGTTTCCACTTAAAACCCTGAGCCGTTCCTGGGATGTTTCGAATGTATACGTTTGACAAATTGCAAGCAAATAGTGGGTTTTGATTTAGTTTCATACCCCTATCAACTTTCCCTTAATACCCTATTCTAGTTTCAACTTAATACCTTATTCCAGTCCAGGTATCCTGCGTACGCCATTTTGAAAATCTGGCTACACTTAAAATATCTTGATTTTCTTCAATAGTAGTAGTAGTAGAAGTAACCCGTTATTCTCAACGTGGGGCGTAGGCCCAACCGGTGGAGCATGGCAATATTTTGGTGGGTCTTAGGCACAACATGCACCCTTCGGCTGACTATATTTTAGAGCCTTCATTTTGAAAACCAAATACTGTTCGTATGAATGACGCCACGTTCCTATTCATTTAAAGAGAAGAATAAAATACATGATTTTAGTTTTAATTAGTATAAAATATATCTACAGGACGACCTGTAAAAAGATACCAAATTAATGGCCTTTTAAGCTTCCTTCAGGTGAATATTTTACTGCGAACGTCCGAAATCTGGTTAATGTCAACATTCACTGGTTAACCTCCGATTTCTTTTTTCTCTGCTTGGATTCAATTGGCTTTCCGGATCAGCTTTTTCAGTCTTATGCAAGCTTTGATGGTTATAGTTAAGTTAGGTTGGGTTGGGTTAGGTTAAATTAGGTTATAAATCTCAGAAATGGGTTAAAAACCTAACCTAACCTGCCAACACCAAACCTTACATAAAACTGAAAAGTTGACTGGCAACGCTGACTAAATCCAAGGAGAGAAAAGGTATTTAGGACATTCACGGTAACGAATAAACGTAAAATTTTGAATAACAAAATTTAAATATTACGAGATTATCAGGATTTTAGAGGGTATCAGGATTTTAGAAATGCCTTGGTGGGGTTTGGTTCAAAATTGGTTGGGAACCACTGATTTAAACTATTTGAAGACTCTAGGCATAAGGAGGTTGCCTGGGCAGCTAGTTGATTTTCTGTTTCCTTATATTTGATGCCTTTCTGTCTCAGGACATCCTGGAATGCATCCGACTGACTTTTGCCGTAATCTTCAGCAGCCGCCTTCTTGCAAGATTTAGACTTATCATTAGCATTTCTATCGATATTTTTGAGCAAATATATTACCGATTGTAAACCTGTTAAACAGAGGATATTTTCAGTCTTAATGCTATATTTATGAGCTGATCCCAGCCAAGCCGAATGAAACACAATTCAGCAGAAGAAATTGAGGATCTATGTGGGAGGGGAGTAAAGATCGAGGTTCGGAGAGCAGATAGTTGCAGATGTACCCGCTTTCTCACCATGTACAGATCCATCTGTATAAATTTTTATATGATCAGGGTAATAATCAGAAATCTGTTCAGCAAAAATACTCTATACAAATGGATTTGGTATCAGATTTATATTTGTAGGGATTAAATCAGCTTTACAATATAGTGGTCCTTGAGTTCCAAAGCTGGGGTTTCACTTAACAGATAAGTATAAGGGGTTTGTTGATACCATTGCGGGACTTCTGATAGAAAGGGATTCTAAGATGAGTGGGTGTTGGGGCAATTTACTGTAGATGCCCATTTACTATTTTTTTTTTCATGTATTATATATATGCATGTATTATATATATGTATGCATTTTTGTCAAGTTCTATTTTTTATTATTAATAAACTAAACTCAAAAACTTCATGCCCGCAGCCTCGCTTCAGCTTTTTGAATATTTTGCCAAAATAAAAAAATTTCGTTATGGACTTGTGAATGATTCCCCTTTCAGCTTGATAGGGTATATATATAGGTTTTCCTTCGTCTGAACGGAGTATTACGTAATTCAGAATATAGGTTAGATGGAAAAAAGAAGTTGCAAAAGGTTGAAATGGGTTAGAAGAAAGGTTCTTTTGAAGTGGGAAAACTAGCAAGGATTGTAAATGTGATGGAAGATTCTTCAAATCGGAGGCAAGCTTTGGAACTATTTAATTAGAGCAGAAAATAACTGGGATTGGAAGAAGAAGAAAAATGCCTGTTTAAACGCTACAGGTATAGATTCTCTACAAAATCCAGAAGGGTATGTAGCCAAATTAGATACTTGTTTGTTCTTTTTTTTCATCTTATATCGATTTTTGATAGGAATAATAAATAGTAAGAATCACTCCAAATAATGCTATTTCGTTTTGTTAGGCGCTTTTATGATTCAAAATGGCATAGTTTTCGTGAACAGTACGGGAAAAAATTGGGACAGTATGGGAACAGTTTTATTAAAGTACTAAGGACAGAAAAAAAAGATATGGAATTCGTTGATTGGAAACTTGTACAACAAAACACGTCCTAATAAATTGGGAAACCCGGGAATTCAATTTTTAAATGAAAAATTCCTCCGTATGCAGTTGTGTAGTTTAACACTTAGGTAGCGCTAAGTTTGAAAATAAGATACGTGTGTGAAAAATTAAAAGAAAATGAGCGAAAAATGTATGTCTTGGAGCTGTAGAAAGTATTACTCCTAATTACAGTAGCAAATGACAAACTCTGCCACTAACATGCAGTAAATTGGGTAAAAGAAAACAATAATTGAATGAGTAAAATTATGTCAGAAGATAATCCTAGTATCTCATTATTTGAAAAAAACTACGTTTTCTAAAGAGTTAAAGAGGCTGAGTTAAAAGGTCGAACCTTATAACGTACAGGGATTAGGAGGCACAGTTGGGGAGCTACCGCCCCCAAACCCCCCACTTTCGCAGCCTTTAAATATAAAAAAATTTCTTTAAACTGAAAGTAAGGAGCGACATTAAAACTTAAAACGAACAGAAATTATTCCGTATATGAAAGAGGCTGTGCCCTCCTCAACGCCTCGCTCTTTACGCTAAAGTTTGACTTTCTCACAACTCTTTTTTTAAACAATAAAAACTTTAGCCTAAAGAGTGAGGCGTTGAGGAGGGCACAGCCTCTTTGATATACGGAATAATTTCTGTTCGTTTTAAGTTTTAATGTCGCTCCTTACTTTCAGTTTAAAGAAATTTTTTTTATATTTAAAGGCTGCGAAAGTGGGGGTTTGGGGGGCGGCAGCCCCCAACTGTGCCTCCTAATCCCTGTACGTTTTAAGGTTCGACCTTTAACTCAGCCTCTTTAACTCTTTAGAAAACATAGTTTTTTTCAAATAATTTCTGCACGTTTTTGTACAGTTTATTACTTATTATTGCTTGACTAACTGTTAGCTGATCATGTCAGGAGTTAAAGTTGGGGGCTGCCGCCCCCAAACCCCCCGCTCTTGAATATTCTTGTGTTAAGGCTTTTAATTCCTGAATACTCAAATCACGTCGTACAGGGTGCCTCCTAATCCCTGTACGTTTTAAGGTTCGAACTTGTGACTCAGCCTCTTTAACAGCCCCCCAACTGTGCCTCCTAATCCCTGTACTTTTTAAGGGTCGACCTTGTAACTCAGCCTCTTTAACTCTTTAAAAAACGTAAATTTTTTCAAATATTTTAAAAAAGAAACTGAATTTCTTTTTAAAGTTAAAATTCAGTATATAAAAAATTTGCTCTGATGGTGAATCGAACCCGAGTTTTCCGCCTAACAATCTGGAGTATCAACCGCTGGACTATACAGACACAATAGTAATTGTTTTTTAGTAAATTAAAGCTATTTTCGACGCAAGCAAATTCCCAAAAAACTTGATATTTGGTTTTTGGAAAACAGGGAAGGAGTGATCAGATTGAGCTGAAATTTCGAGGATAAGATCACAGGCCCCAGGAAAGCTTATCCTCTAAATTTCAGCCCGATCAGACAACGTTAAAGGGGGGTTGTGGTGGGAAAAATTAACATGGGCTAATATAGGAAAACGAGGTTTTTCGTAAATGTAAATTCGGGGGATAATTTTTTCGGTCTGAAAATATCAAAAGGCCCAAATAGGCCGAATTCTGCTTCGAATGAGTCCTCATTCAACCGGAATCGTTGCCAACTGTGGCCTGTAGGCGTGGCTAAGAAAAAAAGAAATGATGATGAATTTTAAGTGGCTATATTTGGTTTTTTGAAAACAGGGAAGGAGTGATCGGATTGAGCTGAAATTTCGAGGATTAGCTCCCGGGCCCTAGGAAAGCTTAACCTCTAAATTTCAGCCCAATCGGACAACGTTAAAGGGGGCTGTGGTGGGAGGGTCCAAACTTCCGGCCCAGTTTACCCCATGAAGATAAAGTCGGAGGAGGATGAAATTTTGCAAGTTTCTTAGTTTGAGCTTGGGCTACAAAATGCGATTACCGCCGTCTCTCTGCGACCTCTAGGACCTGAAATCGCTTAACATTGTGGTGGGTCGCCTCTTTATAGAGGCACAAGTGTGCCTCCTTGATATTGGAGTTGAAAAGAAATATATATATATATATATATATATATATATATATATATATATATATATATATATATATATATATATTGGTCTTAAAACCGTTTCGTTTGCCTTGTTTTGTAAACAATAAAATTTTCCGCTTGTTCATACAATTGAAAATTTTTTTCCCAATTAGGGCTTGGGTTCTCTACTCAATATAGATAGAATCGACTATAGGAAGCTTTGTAAAGGCAAATTAAGACATAATTTTTGAATACTTCACACGCAAAATATTATGTGCTTTAGCAATTTGGTCCGGACCTTACTTGTGAAGCATATGCAATTCGTATGGCCGTATTTTTACTAATCTATTTGAGGGATCAAAAATTTGAGTCTTGGCTTGCATGTGCACAGAAAGTACCATTTCATTAATTTGAGAATTACTTACGGCTTTTAAAAAATAGTTTAAACAGATCGTGTTGGTTGTTGACTCCAGCGCAGCTAAGTGATTTAATACTTTTTTAATCCTTTTTCATCACTACTATTTATCATTTACTTTTGATTCATTGATTCAGTTCTACAAAAGCTGCTTTACAAATTTAGCAATCAATTTTCCTTTATAGAAGACAACTTTCTTTTCCGCCTCTGTCCGTAAAATGTAAGTTTTGTAATTGCTGATAAAAGTGAGAAAATGGGGTGGTACCAGTTGTACCAATTTTATCTAGGGTCGAATTAATCGTGGAAGGAAAGAAGGAAAAACGATACGTTAGAACCGAGAGACAGTAACGTGCACCAGGATATTGTCAGATATATCATTGGTAGATGAGAACAAATTTTGGAGATCAAGGAGTATTTTCATGAATTTAACTGGAAGGGATGTCTTAGACCCATATATGTTAGAACAGAATTCATTTTGGGAATAACAGATACACAGGCATATAGGTATAGACATCTATTTTGCAATAGAGATTGGTTAGGGTGGTTCTGTCAATTTTCTCTAACACGGCTTTGTGCTGTGTTTTCCTCAGGCTGACTTATTTTGTGATGAGCTGTTAGTAATAGTAGTCGTATCAGCGAAAATACCAACTTGGAATATATTCTCGGGCAAGAACTATATTAGTTAGTGAATCTAAGGAACCATTTGTTGTGATGTGCAATGTATCGAACAATGCATATAGAAAAAGGTTTACTCGGAATCTTTGCTAAATCAGTTTTTCTTTCAAAACGGCTTTCATTCAGTAGATGCTGGGAAACGTAAAAATTTGAATCAGGTCTTTCTATCTATTAATTAAAAAAAAACTTTCCGAAAAATAAGTTTTTCAAAGAAAAGTAAAGGCCATTTTAAACTTAAGCTCAGGAGATAAAAATACCTGTTAAAGTTCAAACTCAAAACGACCAGAAATTACTATTAAAGAATAAATGAAACCCAAAACGAACAGAAATTAAATAAACAATCATAGCAAAAACCATACACCAAGTAATAATATAAATGAATAAATAGATCTTAAAGCGAATAATGCTTAGATTGAATATGAAAATCAAGCTTAAAACGAAAACAAATATTTTGTTATTAAAGTATAAATGAAACTTAAAACGAACAGAAATTAAATAAACAATCAATGCAAACAAACATACAATATATATTAATGTAAATGAAAAGATAAATCTTAAAACGAATGAAAATTAAATTGAAGATGAAAATCAAGTTTGAATCGAATAAAAATAACTACAAACAAGAGTTTGAGTATCGTATCACTTTACTTTACTTTTCTTTGAAAAACTTATTTTTCGGAAAGTTTTTTTTTTAATTAATTTTTGTTCGTTTTTGATTGCAAAAAGTTTCAAGGTTTTTTTGGCATGGGGGGGGGGGGGTGCTTACTGTCCGAATATTCTTGACTTTAAAAAACGGATCTAGAACTTTCAATTACATTCGAATGAGGCTTATTTCATAGTCTATACGATTACCTCTTTGATAAAAACCTTATATATGAACAATAGACAGCTTGCATAACTTGTGGACAGCGATTGACAACAATGAATGGATTGAAAAAATAGCTCCAATAAGGGGGTTTAGACCATTTCACTTGCTGACACAATGGGATCACGACTGTTTGGAAATGACCTTAATAGGAATTTGTGCGCCAAAGCAATTTTGCATCTATCACAGAGTATGTATTTTAACCTTATAATTGGACAATTATAATAGATTTCCTATGTGTTCTTCCCATACAAAACCCCTTCCCATAAGTTATAAACCCCCCTTAATAAGTTATACCCCAGGGCATAAATTAAAACGCTTACTCCTGGGCCCTGGTGGGCTGTGTCGACATCGGAGTTTTTTGTTATCAGAACTTTGAACTATTTTAACAAAATGTCTATCTCAAAATTTTTACCTGATGCATTTAGGGCGTGGAGGAGGGAGAGGGGCTAGTTGCCCTTCAATCTCTTTTGACTCTTAAAAACTGAACAAGAACTTTCAATTTTCAATCAAATGAGCCCTCTTTAAAGTTTATACGAGCATCCCTTCCATAAGAAATAATATGAAGGATTCGGAGAATCCTTAAGTTGCAACCGTTGCCTTGAGGGCTTTTGGGGAGTTGTAATCCTCAAAGACCTAATTTCCAGAACTTAAAACTATGTTTAATAAAATGGCTGTCTTAAAATTTTATTGGATGTGTTTGGGGAAAAGCTGGGCGTAAGAAGGGGGTTAGTTGCCCTCAAACCACTTTTGATTATGACAAAAGGCACTAGCACTCGGAATTTTCAATCGAATGACCCTTTTTTGAAGTTTCAACGATAACACCTTCTATAAAAACCTTATATGCCCCCAGTGCATAACTTAAAACACTTGCCCTGAGGGATGTGGGGGAGTGTCCTCCTCATAAGTATTTTTTCAATCTGGAAATCAACTAAGCTGAACAAATTGGCTATCTCAAAATTTTGATTGGATGTGTTTGGGAGACTGGTGGGCGTGGGGGTGGGGCTAATTGCCCTCCAATCACTTTGGACTATTAAAAACGGCACTAGCCCTTTGAATTTCCAATTGAATGTGCCTGTTTTGAAATTTCTACGACAACACCTACTGTAAAAACCTTATATGCCCCCAGGGCATAACTTAAAACACTTGCCCTGAGGGTTGTGGGGGAGTTTCCTCTTCAAAAACATATTTTCTATCTGGAAATCAGCTACACTGAACAAAATGGCTATCTAAAAAGTTTGATTGGATGTGTTTGGGGAAATGATGGGCGTGGGGGGGGCGGCTAGTTGCCCTCCAATCACTTTCGACTATTAAAAAGAGCACTATCCATTTAATTTCCAATCAAATGATCCTTTTTTGAAGTTTATACGTCAGAGCCTTCTATACAAACCTTACATGCCCCTAGGGTATAACTTAAAACTATTGCCATGAGGGTTGTGGGGGAGTGTCGTCCTCAAAAAATATTTTCAATCTGGAAATCAACTACGCTGAACAAATTGGCTATCTCAAAATTTTGATTGGATGCGTTTGGGGGATTGGTGGGCGTGGGGGGGGGGCTAGTTGCCCTCCAATCACTTTGGACTATTAAAAACGGCACTAGCCCTTTGAATTTCCAATTGAATGTGCCTGTTTTGAAGTTTCTACGACAACGCCTACTGTAAAAACCTTATATGCCCCCAGGGCATAACTTAAAACTCTTGCCCTGAGGGCTGTGGGGGAGTGTCCTCTTCAAAATCATATTTTCTATCTGGAAATCACCTACCCTGAACAAAATGGCTATCTAAAAAGTTTGATTGGATGTGTTTGGGGGAATGATGGGCGTGGGGGGGGGGCTTGTTGCCCTTCATTAACTTTTAACTATTAAAAAGGGCACCAGCCTTTTAATCTCCAATCGAATGAGCCTGTTTTGAAGTTTCTATGACAACGCCTTATGTAAAAACCTTATATGCCCTCAGGGCATAACTTAAAACTCTTGCCCTGAGGGGTGTGGGGGAGTATCCTCCTCAAAATATATTTTCTATCTGGAAATAAACTACGCTGAACAAAATGGTTATCTCAAAATTTTGTTTGGTTGTGTGTGGGGGAATGAGGGGCGTGGGGGTGGGGCTAATTGCCCTTCAATCACTTTGGACTATTAAAAACGGCACTAGCCCTTTGAATTTCCAATTGAATGTGCCTGTTTTGAAGTTTCTACGACAACGCCTACGGTAAAAACCTTATATGCCCCCAGGGCATAACTTAAAACTCTTGCCCTGAGGGTTGTGGGGGAGTGTCCTTTTCAAAAACATATTTTCTATCTGGAAATCAGCTACTCTGAACAAAATGGCTATCTAAAAAGTTTGATTGGATGTGTTTGGGGAAATGAAAAAGCGTGGGGGGGGGGCTAGTTGCCCGCCAATCACTTTCGACTATTAAAAAGGGCACTAGCCCTTTAATTTCCAAACGAATGAGCTTGTTTTGAAGTTTCTACGACAATGCCTTCTATAAACCCTTATATGTTCCCAGGGCATAACTTAAAACCCTTGCCCTGAGGGTTGTGGGGGAGTGTCTTCCTCAAAAATATATTTTCTATCTTGAAATCAACTACGCTGAACAAAATGGCTATCTGAAAATTTTGATTGGATGTGTTTGGGGAAATTATTGGCGTGGGGGGGGGGGATGGGGGTTGGTTAATCTCCAATAACTTTCGACTATTAAAAGGGACACTAGCTCTTTATTTTCCAATCGAATGATCCTGTTTTGAAGTTTATTCGACAACACCTTCTATGAAAACCTTATATACCCCCAGGGTATAACTTAAACCCATGCCCTGAGGGTTGTGGGGGAGTGTCCTCTTTAAAAATATATTTTCTATGTGTAAATCAACTACGTCGAACAAAATGTCTATCTCAAAATTTTGATTTGATGGGTTCGTGGGTCTGGTGAGCGCTGGGTGGGGGAGGGGCTAGTTTCCCTTTAATCGTTTTCGACTATTAAAAAGGGAAATAGAATTCTTAATTTTAAATCGAATGAGCCCCCTTTGAAGCTTCTACGACGACCCCTTCCATGTGAAGTGCCTCTGGGGAAAAAAAAAATAATAAAACATTGGAGCCGTATGGCCTTTACTATAGGCAACGCTACAGCGTTGCCTCTGATTAAGAGCCTGACGGCAATACAAGTACCATAGAATGTGATAGAAAGTTTTTCTACGACTCGGTAAAAATTTTTCAAATGTTGAACCGCTGTGGTGCAAAAACTTTCTGCGGAAACTGGATAAAAGTCGACCGAACACGTAAAGCAGTCGTTTTCAAGTGAAAACGTTGAATTTTAAACCTAGTATAACCTTGGAATTTCAAAATGTAATTACCCAAAGTTCGAGTTTTGCACATACTCTTTTTTTATTTTGAACGGATTTTTTATCGAAATAATTTTTTTTTTGCCTAAAATCATCTAGATGATTACTGTTAAAATTAAGCCTTTGTCTGTGGACTAAAAATTATGGAATTTCTATTTGTTTTTATTTTTGAATTTGAAGTTTTTTAACAGAGTAGCAATGAGGAAAGCTTTATGTAGCTTTTAAGAATTGATTTAGCTTTCTTTGAGTCGTTCAGCTCTGCAGTTGATTAATTCTATAAAAAAAAAGAATTAAGCCAAGGGAGATATGTCGCTGATGATATTATATGCCAATCATTTTTTCCACATTATAGAAAACTTGTGAAAGTACATTTCAGTTTGGGTATGCGTTAAAAGAATTATTCGGTATTCAAAAGCGAATGGTCATTTTGAGGTATTAAGCCATGTTTTTTTGGGAATAACGAAAAACTTGAGGTTTAGTTAAGCGCTCTGACATGTTCATCAAGTGGAAAAATATATGTGAAAGGGAGTGTTTCTAAAAAAAAAAAAATTACAAGCCATGTTTTTGTTTCTCATAGTTTATAAAAAATCATCATAATAATCAAGATTACTGAAAAGAAGATACGCATGGGGATTGACATTTTCCACTTAAATTGTCCATTGACTTTATTTCAGCTCTTTCATATCTGGAACAAGTTTTTTTCTTTTTGTTCTCCATGAGAATCAAGATTTTGGCTTGCTATTTATATTTTGCCTAGATTTTGGCATAATAATAGTTGCATTATAGTGCTTTGGATGGATGCATTTGGGAAATAACATTCAAGTAAATGGGTTGAAAATCCGCTTAACCCTTAGGGTTCTATAGGGCTGAAGGAATTCTGACCCCATCATGTTGCAACTTTTGAATATACACAAATATACTACTACTACTACTAACAACTCACCGCAGCAACCCTCCTCCGCACGCTCCTCCTCCACCCCAATCTATTTAAAATCTCACTTGTTACACTCGTCCACAAAGTTCCCATTTCCTTTAAATCTTTGTTTATGACGTCCTCCCACCCCAGACGTGGACGACCTGCTTTCCGTTTAGCCCTAGATGGTTGGCCTTGGTTTGCAGACTTATCTTTGTTTACACAAAGATAAATCAGCTATATCCCACTCAACATGCCTAGGAAGTTTCAACTTTATTCAACTTGCCTTTCCTGAGATATCATAGATCTTTTTTGATGACCTTAGATAAGCAAAGTATCGCTTGCTTATTTCAATATCCAATTTAACATGCTCTGAAAGTTTTAACGTACTACACTTAGCCGTTCTTAGCCGGGATATTGCGGATACGCCCTTTTGACAAATGTGGATGCACATTTTGACAAATGCGGTGTCTTGATTTAGCTTAACATGCCCTGAAAGTTCCAACCTAATACCCTTAGCCTTTTCTCGGGTATTGGAACAGACGCCCTTTTCACGATCTGGATGCACGTCGCGTCTTTAGATTTCGTTTTACATTCCCTTGAACTTCTCTGAAAGTTTCAACTAAACAACCAACCCTGTTCCTGAGGTATTGCATCTATACCAAGTAGTTGCAGTCACAGTCGCAAGTATTTTCCCACGCAGTCGCATGTAGTTGATGCTCTCGGAGCAAATAGTTGAAATTGGGGTCATAAGTAGTTGCAGCAATATTATTACTAAAAGTTTCAACTTAATACCCTCAGCCGTTCCTGACGCCCTTTGGACAACCTGCATGCACGTAGTATGTTTTGGTTTAGTTAAATATTCAACTCAACATTCTCTGAAAGTTTCACCCTAAGATGATATGGTGCCTTAAAGGATCAACGTATCTCGTCCATTGTAAACTTTTTCAATTGGTATGGCAACACTTTAAAATTGATTGGGCGGTCTTGCCATAACCTGTAGAGCTTGAGCAAGAGATTCGAATAAATGACAGGAAACTAAAAGTCGATACCTAATTTCCTTTAAATGTTAGAAAGACAATTTCGAGTTCGGACTTTTTATGCTGGAAATAAAGATATTCAGTTCTAAGGAAACTGACTTTATCAAAGAGAGTGAGTTTTGTTTTTTCGATCAAATAGAACAGAATCTGTTTTAAGTTTGACTTGGTTTATATATGAAGTTCAAGAAAGGGTAATCGCTAAAAGTGTTTTAGCATTTGACTTGCATTTTAAGTTTGCACGTATATATGAAGTTCAAGAAAGGATAGTCGCTAAATTTGTTTGAGTATATTATCTGGGAAAACACTAGAAATCATGTCAAACGACTTACCATTCGAGTAATTTGGCCGCTTTGAGAGTTCTCTGTGGTATCACTCGCTTTGATTGACCGGCTCGCCGATAAAAGGGACGAAAATTTTCCTTGTGTTTAGCACTGCCTACGAAAGACGCTTGCTAATCGATTTTTGCTTCTCCATGCGAAACATTAAATCTTGTGCCGTAGGTGCTTTACTAAACTTACAGATTTGGATATGTGACATATATCTTATCGGTATAATAACGTGAAAGATATAGTAGTACTCGTGTAGATCTAAAATATTTTTATTCTTTTTTCCAGCCTTTCCACCCTTGTGGATTGTGAAGACCAATCTGTGATATTTAATGTGATAATCTTTTGTATTCTAACTTTTATTGTATTTATTAGACTATTAGACCTTTTGTATTCCAGCTTTTATTGCATTGAACTTTCTTATATAGCCTACAAAATTGCCTCGTTCATATGAAAATGATTTCCAAAGTTTTGATAACGCATGAAATTTTTAACATCCTAGAGACAACTTTTTCTAGACAAAGAAGAATCTTTTCAGCGTGGACGGACAGATCTTTATTTGACGCTAAGAACTGGTGCTAACGTTGGGTTTTCAAAAATAAAATTCCTTGTTTTCTATTTCAAAATTCGATTTTGCGAATTCCCTACATTTTTTCTCGGTAAAATCACCTACCTTCAAAACTAAAACTCTAAAACTTTCTAGAAATCAAATGACCGAATACTTATAGAACTGCATACCACCTTTTTGAAAACATAAGTAAAACTTTCATATCTCATACATTTCTGGGAAATAATCCTGTCAATCCCGATTTCGAAACAGAAGTGTGTGTTGTTGTTTTTGCACAACTTTTCGATTTTGATTTTCGAGCAACAAAACTGGAAATCCTGGTTTCTCAACAAGTTCCGATTAATTTTTTTATTTTTTTTATTTTGATGTTTATTACATTTTAGACATTTAATGCCCTGAAAATGAAGTAATAACATGCTTTCTTCAATATACGCTTTATGTTTAATAGAAAGGAGAAAGGACTTATATAAGAATTATCTGAGTGATAGATCATATGAAAACAAAAGGAATATAAAGAAAGTGGAGAAAGCATTAAAATATGAACTAAAGAGGTGTGAAGTGGAGGCCATGGATAAAACTGCCGAAGATCTGGAAGATGCAGCTAAACGGCATAATAGTAAAGTATGTACTGGCATGTCAATAAATTGAGAGGGAGTAGTCAATCCAGACTTGGCCCAGTTACAGATAGGAATGAGTTCACAATTAGCGATAAGGAAAGAGTTAAAGAGAGATGGGCAGAACATTTTGAGAATTTGCTAAACAGAAATAGAGTTGCAGGATAAGATATAGAGGAAATTGTAAAAGTTCTTTATTCCTTGGACGTAAAGGAAGATTTGTTTTGTGAGGATGAATTAACGACAGTACTAGAAGGATTAAAAAAAATAATAAGGCTTCAGGTGCTGATAGGGTAGTAAGTTTCTTAAGTTTGGTGGCTCTGAGGTTAGAAATAAGTTGCTGAAGATTATGAATATGATTTTTGAAAAAGGGGAAGTACCAAGTGATTTTAGGAAAACCTTAATTAGACCACTTTATAAGAAAGGTGATAAAAGTGAGTGTGGTAGTTATCAAGGCATTAGTCTGGTCTCTGTTGGTAGCAAATTACTTAGTAATATGATACTTTTTAGACTGAGAGATTTCGTAGAAAAGGTTTCAAGAGAAGAACAGTGTAGTTTTAGAAAAGGTAGAGGATGTGTCGACCAAATTTTCACTCTTAGGTTAATAATTGAGAAGTACCTGAGTTGTCAAACACCTTTGGTCCTTAGTTTTATAGATTATGAGCAAGCGTTCGATTCTGTTGATAAAAGAGCTTTAACAAAGGTTTTATCTTTGTATGGTATACCAGACTAATACATTAAAGTGATTAGTGCTATGTACGAGAATAACACTGCTGCAGTTAAGATAGGATATGAGGTTATCAGCTGGTTTTGTATTTAATCAGGAGTTAAGCAGGGTTGTGGTCTATCCTCCTTTATATGTATTATTTTGATGGACTTTGTATTCAGGAGCACAGGAAAGGCAATGGGAGACCACGGAATCAAATGGGGAGGAAAAAGTCTCATGGGCTTAGATTATGCTGATGATTTAAGCATCCTAGAGGAAAGTGTGAGCAAAATGAATGAATTTTTATAGGTTTTGCGAGTTCAGGGTGCTAGAATAGGTTTGAAAATTAATGTTAAGAAGAGTAAGTCACTAAGGCTAGGAATAAGTGAAGATGAAAAAGTGACGCTGGGAAATGAAAAGATGGATCAAGTGGACAGCGTCACTTACCTTGGTAGTATTATTAGCAAAGATGGTGGGAGCAGTGAAGATGTCGAAAGTAGAATAACCAAGGCTCAGGGTGTTTTTTCACAATTAAAAAAAGTTCCTAGATGAAATTGTGAGTAAAATGAGCGAACTTTTTGAGGTTTTGCAACTTCGGGGTGCTAGAATAGGTTCGAAAATTCATGTTGAGAAGAGTAAGTCACTAAGGCTAAATAAGTGAAGATGAATAAGTGACGTTGGGTGATGATAATATTGATCAAGTCGGCATCTTCACTTACCTTGGTAGTATTTTTAGTAAAGATGGTGGGAGCAGTGAAGATGTCGAAAGTAGAATAACCAAGGCTCAGGGTGTTTTTTCACAATTAAAAAAAGTTCCTAGATGAAAGTGTGAGCAAAATGGATGAACTTTTTGAGGTCTTGCGACTTCGGGGTGCTAGAATAGGCTCGAAAATTCATGTTGAGAAGAGTAAGTCACTAAGGCTAGGAATAAGAGAGGATGAAAAGGTGACGTTGGGTAATGTTAATATTGATCAAGTGGGCAGCTTCACTTACCTTGGTAGTATTATTAGTAAAGATGGTGGGAGCAGTGAAGATGTCGAAAGTAGAATAACCAAGGCTCAGGGTGTTTTTTCACAATTAAAAAAAGTTCCTAGAGGAAAGTGTGAGCAAAATGGATGAACTTTTAGAGGTTTTGCGAGTTCAGGGTGCTAGAATAGGTTTGAAAATTAATGTTAAGAAGACTAAGTCACTAAGGCTAGGAATAAGCGAAGATGAAAAGGTGATGCTGGGTAATGAAAAGATTGATCTAATGGGCAGCTTCACTTACCTTGGTAGTATTATTAGTAAAGATGGTGGGAGCAGTGAAGATGTCGAAAGTAGAATAACCAAGGCTCAGGGTGTTTTTTCACAATTAAAAAAAGTTCCTAGAGGAAAGTGTGAGCAAAATGGATGAACTTTTAGAGGTTTTGCGAGTTCAGGGTGCTAGAATAGGTTTGAAAATTAATGTTAAGAAGACTAAGTCACTAAGGCTAGGAATAAGCGAAGATGAAAAGGTGATGCTGGGTAATGAAAAGATTGATCTAGTGGGCAGCTTCACTTACCTGGTGGGAGTAGTGGAAATTTCAAAAGTAGAATAGCTAAGGCTCAGGATGTTTTTTCACAATTAAAAAAAGTTTCGAAGAATAGGAAGATAAGTCTGCAAACCAAGATTAGAATATTAGAAGCTACAGCGATGACAGTAGTAAAATATGGCTCTGAAGCATGGGTGCTTCGAAAAGCGGATGAAGATTCGCTAGATGTTTTCCAGAGAAATTACTTAAGGATTGTTCTGGGTACCCGACTGACTGACCATATTTCAAACAATAGGATGTACGAAAAATTTGGTTCAATACCGCTCTCTAGGGTAATAATGAAAGACAGGTTGAGCAGGTCTTCCGCATTTAGGATGGGAGGACGTCATAAAGAAAGATTTAAAGGAAATGGAAACTTCATGGGAGGGTGTAAAAAGGGAGGTTTTGAATAAATTTGGTGGAGGAGGAGCTTGCGTAGCTGTTTTGGCCTCAGGCGGCTTGGTGCTACGGTGAGTTGTTAGCAGTAGTAGTAGTAGTATAAAACACTGTGATTCTTACTCTAAATTATTCAGCACACTCCAATATGCTTTTCATGAATGTGTCTCAAAATTCGTTGTTGTTTAGTTGGTTAGAATAATTCCTAATTATCACTTGTTTTTCATCGAGTGCTATCTTATAATAACTGAGCCCTGGTAAACAAAGCGTCATGGAAATTAGAAAATAATTTAGGCCTTTTTACAGTGAAAAGGGCTTTGTTAAGAGATTGGCTATCTTAGCTATACTTTTTTTTATGGTGACAAGTTCGGTGGCTGAAGTTTTTAAATAACCAAACACTTCCAATATCCTAAAACTCTCTTAATTTTTGTCTTTCGTCAACTAAATAATAACTGCATTTATCACACTAGATGTATTAAATTAAAGTAGCAAAAATATATATTGCCTTGATAAAGTCTTGAATCTTTATCTTGAGGGCCGTCGAAGTGGCAAAATTTGACTATGAAAGTGATTTTTTCTGCAAGGGCAGAATATTATCAATAACTATTATAAAGAATGCAGTGTAAAGTCCAATAAAAGACAATATCACGTTTAATCTGATCATCAAAAATAGAAAAAGTCATACAGATGACTTTCTATGCTTCATTTTGTTACATACCATCATGAATAAAGTCATACAAATGTTTTTTTTTTCTTGTTGTATTAAAGACTAGCATGAAAAATGAAAAATATCGTGAAGGGGTGTTAGTTGCCTTCCAGTCACTTCGACTATTAAAAAGGGCACAAGCCAATCCAATTTCCAATCGTATGAGCCTTTTTCGAAGTTTCTACGACAACTCCTTCGATACGAAGTGCCCTGGTCTAAAGAAATAAATAAATAATACATTGTGCCAACACCGTTCTTTACTTAGGCAGCGCGCTGCCTAAGTAAAGATTGATGTTGGCATAATTTTTTTTTGTTCTAGACCAGGGCACTTTGTATCGAAGGATTTGTCGTAGAAACTTCGAAAATGGCTCATTCGATTGGAAATTGTAGTGGCTTGTGCCTTTTTTAATAGTCGAAAGGGATTGGAAGGCAACTAACACCCCTTCCACGCCCACCATTTCCCAAAAACACATTCAATCAAAATTTTGAGATAGCCATTTTGGCCAGCGCAGTTGATTTCCAGATAGAAATCATGTTTTTGAGGAGGACACTCCCCCATAGCCCTCAGGGCAAGCGTTGTAAGTTATGCCGTGGGGGCATATAAGGTTTTTATAGTAAGTTTTGTCGTAGAAACTTCAAAAAAAACTCATTCGATTGGAAATTCAAAGGGCTAGTGCCCTTTTTAATAGTCGAAAGTGATACGAGGGCAACTAACCCCCCTCTCACGCCCACTATTTCCCCAAACACATCCAATCAAACTTTTGAGATAGCTATTTTATTCAACATAGTTGAAAGTTCTGGAAATTAGGTCTTTGAGGATGACACACCCCCACAGCCCTCAGGGCAAGGGTTGTAAGTTATGCCCTGGGGGCATATAATGTTTTTATAGAAAGTGTTGTCGTAGAAACTTCAAAAAGGGCTCATTCGATTGGAAATTGAAATGGCTGGTGCCCTTTTTAATAGTCGAAAGTGTTTGGAAGGCAACTAACACCCCTTCCACGCCCACCATTTATCCAAACACATCGAATTAAAATTTTGAGATAGCCCTCTGGTTCAAAGTAGTTGAAAGGTCCTGAAATTATATCTTTGAGTATCTAAGCTTTTTATAGATAGTGATGCTGTAAAAACTTCAAAAAGGGCTCATTCGATTGGAAATTGAAAGGGCTAGTGCCTTTTTTAATAGTAAAAAGTGATTGTAGGGGAACTGACCCCCCTCTCACGCCCACCTTTTCCCCAAACACATCCAATCAAAACTTTTAGATGGCCATTTTGTTCAACGCAGTTAAAAGTCTTGGAAATTAGGTCTTTGAAGATGATAACCCCGTCAGAGCCCTCAGGGCCAGGGTTATAAGTTATGCCCTGGGGGCATATAAGGTTTTTTATAGATAGTGATGTTGTAAAAACTTCAAAAAGGGCTCATTCAATTGGAAATCGAAAGGCCTAGTGCCCTTTTTAATAGGCGAAAGCGATTGAAGGGCGACTGTCCCCCCCTCTCACGCCCACCATTTCCCCAAACACATCCTATCAAAATTTTTAGATATCTGTTTTGTTCGACGTAGTTGAAAGTTTCGGAAATTAGGTCTTTAAGGATGATAACCCCCCCATAGCCCTCAAGGTAAGGGTTTTAAGTTATGCCCTCTGGGCATATAAAGTTTTATAGAAAGAGTTGTCAAAAAGGGCTCGTTCGATTGGAAATATAATATTCAAAAATTTCGATTCAATAGTCAAAAGTGATTGGAGGAAAACTAACAACCCTCCCTCGCCCACCATTTCCCCAGAAAGGTCCAATAAAAATTTTGAGATAGCCACTTTGTTCAACGTAGTTAAAAATTCCGGAAAATATGTCAGTACTCCTTTACTAAGCGCACTTTTTTATATAATGCTAGTTTAGTTAATGCTAATTAAATAATATAAAAAAAGATGAATGTATAATTGTGTAGAAAGCATTTTGGACTACACATTTGCGGTTTACGGGTGGAGGGTAAAGCATAGTATATATTATTACGTAACCTACACTAACCTAGGTACCTCCCCCCCCCCTAAACCCAACAAAAACAACAGTTTAAATATCGTATACGCAATGAAAACCACGCTATACATTGTATTACCCTATAGCAGTATCTTAAATTAACCCGTCAAAACCAGTTTTTTCGTGACTGGTTCCCATTGCAGTATATAAAAGAATGCGTTTAATACAGGAGTACCAATATTTCTTTGAGGATTACGCACAGCATAACTTACAAAAGGGTTGTAAGTTATGCCCCGGGAGCATATAAGGTTCTATACAAAAGCGTTGTCGTAGAAACTTCAAAAAGGGCTCATTCGTTTGGAAATTGAAAGCGCTAGTGCCTCTCACGCCCACCATTTCCCCAAACACATCCAATCAAAATTTTGAGATAGAAATTTTGTACAATGTAGTTGAAAGTTCTGGAAATTAGGTATTTGCTTGTGGTTTCATAAGAACTTCACAAAGGATTCATTCAATTAGGAATTGAGAAGTCTAGTGCCCTTATGAATTTTCGAAAGTGATCGAACGGCGAATGCCCCTCCCCCATGCTCATCATTTTTCCGAACACTTCCGATCAACATTTTGATGTTGCAATTTTGTTGAACGTAGTTGAAGGATCCGAAATTATGTTTTTGAGTATGACAACCACCATAGCCCTCAGGGCTAAAGTTTTAATTTATACCCCGGAAGTATTTAATGTCATATAGAAAGTGTTGTTCTAAAACTTCAAAAAAGGCTCTTTCGATTGGAAATTGAGATTGCTATTGCCCTTTTTAATAGTTGAAAGTAATCAGAGGGAGAATCGTCTCACCCCCATCATTTCCCCAAACATCTCCAAATAACATTATAATATGGCGATTTTGTTCAACGTGGTTCAAAGGTGCGGAGACAATGTGTTTGGGGATGACAACCCTCCCCCAATAGCCCTCATGACAAGGGTCGTAAGTTATGTCCTTGGGCCATATAGCGTTTTTTAAAGAAAGTTTTGCCGTAGAAGCTTCAAAAAGGGCTCATTCTATTTGAATTTGAGAGAACTAGTGCCTTTTTTATTTGTCGAAAGTGATCAGAGGGCAAATTTATCCCTCTATGCCTATCATTTCCCCATACAATTCCAATCAAAATTTTAATATAGCCATTTTGCTAAGCCTATCAGAAAGGTCTGGAAATTATGTCTTTGAGGATAACAAATCCCCCCAGCCCTCATGGCAAGGGTTGTAAGCTATACCCTGGGGATAAATAGTTTTTTTGTTTTAATAGAAAGTGCGGTCATATAAACTTCAAAGGGGGCTCATTGAATTGGTAATCAGACGCTCTAATGCTCTTTTTAAAAGCAAAGTGATCAGAGGGCAGCTATCCTATTCCCCATACACACACGTCATATTATCCCGAAATGTGTCTAATAGAAATTTTGAGATACCCATTCTATTCAAAATAGTCTAAATATCATATAACAAGGCTTTTGGGGTTGAAACGAACACCAGAGATTAGGGGCAAAAGTTGTAAGTTATGCCCGTGGGGTATTAAAGGTTCTTATGGAAGGGATGGTTGTTTAACTTCAGAAGAGATTCAGTCTTTCTCCCTGAGAAAGACTATGTCAATATTAACGAACAGACATTAATCAAAAAAACTTTTTGCACAAAAAAGTTTTTCAAAAAAAATTAAAGAACTCCATTAAACCAAAAATGAACAAAAATAGAATCAAATAATCTACCAATGATAGAACTATCACAAATCAGTATGAATAAATAAATGAAACCCAAAACAAACAGATATTAATTTAAGTCAAACTAAAAAAGAGCAGACATTAATCTGTGTAGGGTTCTAAACCCTATGTTTTCTAAAAGCTAGAATGTAATTTTTTCTTTACTGAAAAAATTATTTTAAATGTTTTCACTTTTATAACTTTATGAAATCAAAAATTAATTAAGATTTTAAGGAATAAATTAGAAAGCATAGGGTTTGGAACCCTACACAGACTAATTTCACCTCGTTTTCAGTTTGACTTATTTTAATTTCTGTTTGTTTTGGGGTTCATTTATTTATTGATACTGATTTGTGGTAGTTGTATCCTTGGTAGATTATTTGATTCTAAGTTTGGTTTAATGGAGTTCTTTAGTTTTTTTTTGAAAAACTTATTTTGTGCAAAGTTTTTTTTGATTTATGATATATAAAGAAAAGCAAAAGAGACATCTGTATGACTTTATGCTTTATCAGCGATATATTTTCGTTGATCAAGAAAGAAAAATAGGTTATGGTAAGATGTCTCACCTCAGAAAAAAAACTTCTTTTTCAACCTGAGCTATGTTTTAAGTAACTAATGTTGCAGCAAAAAGTGTTAGTATTCTTTTGTGAAGTAATTTAATGTTTTAATTCAATTAATAGATTAATAACTTAAGGTTTTTACAATACTGGCATGATTCAGTGAGAAATTTTGGCATGCATCATGTTCCGGGGGAAATAACCATATAAATCCTTTACTTGAGTTGAGGATTTTATTTGCTAAGAGCTAGTATAACCTACAAGCTTGGACAAACAAAACTCATAATATGTCAAATCTTTTTTGTTTGATGCGTCAGCTCGTGACCTCGGTAATGGTTTCCCAAGACCTTGGTCTTTCACGAATTTGAGGTAGGGGTGGATACAGGATTTTTTTTTTCTGGGGGGGCAAAATAGGTTGATCTGATAAACTTGTGTTAGGAGTAAGTTTAATTAACGCAAACTTGCGTTAATTAAGGAAATTACACTACTTTAGGGGGGATGCCCCCTTGCCCCCTGGATCCGCCACTGATTTGAGGTATGCTAGAGTTTGCCTTTAAGATCTTATGCTGTAATACAATTCTTGTTTTTACTTATTAAGTCTGACTGCAGGAAATACCGTCATGTTGGACTGCTCGTCATCTTCTGAAACTGACATTGAAAATCGTAGTTGTGAAGAAAAGTGAAAGAGAAGGGAAGAAGATAGAAGGCCTTTCCCGTAAAGGAAATCGCAGAGGAAAAATGCCAAATTCCGGCACAGCTGGCTGTAAGTCCATGAATTTAAAGGGGGACTTGCTAAGGACAAATCTTCTGATGAAAAGGCTTTCTCTTCTTATTACAGTCAGTCCATGTTCTGTGGTAGATCTGAACTTTGAAAACGTGAAAAGAGTGCGAAAACTGTGCGGCACAGTGAAAAGATAAGGAAACTAGAGGCTTCTTCGAGGAAGCTCACCCCAAGAATTGATCATCTCCTTTCTACAGAATAAAACAAAGAAGAAATTATAAAAGCCAAGTTTGCTGCTTTTATTGTCGAAAACAATCCTCCTTTGTAATTTGTAGAGACTCTTGTACCTTTTTGAAAAGTTTGTCACATAAGGCTGTTGTAGAAATAATCAGGTTGGGGAAGTAGAATGTGACAAACATGATTCAACAGGCTTTAGGATCACACTGCAATGAAATCTTGTGTTATCAGTCGATAATGACACCTTTTTCTCTCATTTTTGACGAAACAACTGATGTGGCTGTCAAAAATCAACTAAGTTGTGGCAGTTTTGTTCGGCAATAAGGAGTTCGCAATAGAAGTAGACCTCCTAGATGGTTGAGTGTTGTTATGCGAAAGTGGAAACCGTTTTCAACCTTATTTTTTTTTCTTTTTTTAAAATAAATAAGGGTTTATTCATCAACCAAAAATAACAAAATCCAGAAGCTAAGCGTGTAAAGGATATCACTACCCCAAATAGGCCTAAAAAAAAAAGAAAAAAATAATAATAAAGAAAAAAAAAAAAAAAACCCTATCAAATAAAAATAACTAATAAGCGACTATACCACCCCTACTCAATAAAATCTCTTCAATTCTCAATATTCAACATATTAATCCTTGTCCTTCTCAATCCATAAACCAAACACAAAAATCGAAAAAAAAAACAAACAAAAACATTAGCAAACTAAAGGCAAAAGAGACCGGAGAACTGACTCACTCACTCCCATATACCCTATAACAATGTTCTTTTAACAGATTTCTAAACTCAGAAACATCCGTCACCTTCTTTATCCCTTCTGGCATACTATTCCAAGCACGAGGGCTAACATGGAGGATACAAAACATTGACCTAGTTGTCACAGGCTTAGGTAGTCTGAATTCATTCGAACGTCTTAAACTATAAGAATGAAAACTAGAAACATGCAGAAAAAAATCTTGAAAGCAAATTGGTAGCATTTTATTCTGATGTTTAAAGATAAAAAGAGCATTATAAAACTTAATCAATCCAAATAGTGGAACAATATGTAGTTCAGCATACATTGCTCTAACCGTGGAACGCTTATCATCTTCAGTAAGTACTCTTACAGCTATATTCTGTAAAACTATAATCTTCTATAGATGACCCACAAAAGTTGAAGATCAAGCCAATATGCAATAAATCTAATACAGATGAATAAGGAAGAAATAAACCATTCTCAGAACCAGTCTAGGGAAAGTACGCTTTAGCTTCCTTATAATTCCCGAATTTCGGGCAACTCTAGCTGCAATTTGATTAATATGGTCTTTGAAACTCAAGCACTCATCAACTATCACTCCAAGAAACTTCACTGCTCTGACACGTTCTATAGCATTCCCATCAAGTTCTAGTTTCTCTATCCAGGGATAGTAATTTACATTTCTCCCGTAAATCACAAATTGAATTTTCTTATGGTTTAATTTAAGTTTATTAACTCTCATCCATTTCTCTATTTGTTCCATTCCCTTTTTCAGAACTAGTAGAAGTTCTCTTTCTGTCCCCGCTGCAACTGTAAAATGTTTATCGTCAACAAAACTAGGAATTATAATTCTGTTACCGCGATCCCCTTTATTCGAAATATTTATATCTTCAATGCACCGGTAAATATCATTTATATAAATCAAAAATAAAAGAGGTCCCAAAACTGACCCTTGAGGAACGCCAGCCTTGACTCTCTGCGGGCTAGAGGTCTCACTTTCGATTTGAACAATCTGCATACGTTCACTCAGGAATGATCTAACAAGTTCCAAAAAATTTCCACGGATACCACAATTATCCAACTTCTTTACTAAAATTTCATAATCCACACATTCAAATGCTTTCATTATGTCAAGGAAAACGGATGCCACTTTAAGACCACAATCTAAATTATCATTAACAAATGTCGTCAATAAGATAACTGTTTGCTCAGTTGACCTTCCTTTCCTAAATCCAAACTGACTAGATCGAAAAAAAGACCTAGATTCTAGGAAATTAACCATTCTTACACTTATTAGTCTCTCTATTATTCTGGAAATAACAGGGAGAAGCGAAATAGGCCTTTAATTATCTAAATTCCCACTATCACCCCCTTTAAAAAGCTGTTTCACTTTCGCAATCTTCAGACAATCGGGGAAAATACCTGACTTAAAACACTCATTTATTAGCATTACCAACTGACTAGAAACAATAGGATAAATAACACGGAAAGCTTTCACAGTCATGAGATCCGATCCTGCTGCACTGTTTTTCATATTTTTAACCACTTCACACAACTCACTTAATTTAACCGGCTTTAAATTGGCAGATACTTCGCTCTTATCAGGCAGGAATTGTGTAAAATTGCCATCCTCAGCCAGGACTGGGATACTGGATCCTACATTAAGGCCCACATTAGAGAAATGCTCACAAACTGAATTGCAACTCACACTATCCGGAAGCTCCGAGGGAGACTGACTAGGGTTCGTTACAGACTTTATAAGTTTCCAAGTCTTGCCTGGATTTCCCTCAGCTTCTTTAAACTTAAAAGCAAAATAATCCATTTTAGCTTTCCGAAGGAGACAATTTAGCATGTTTTTATATGCTTTATAATCATCCCTAGTAGTTGTCCCTTTATTTTGGATCAATTCCTTATATAAATGGTTTCGCCTTCTCATACTTAAGAGTAGATTCTTAGTAATCCATGGTGCCTTTGCTGATTCATATCTGTAAACTCTTTTAGGTTTAACACATTTCTGAAGTAAACCTGTTAATGTCCCGGACCATTTTTCAAATTTCCGATTGATATCATATTCCTCTTGTAAAAAATTGAATTCAGTCTTATCAACTTCTAATTTAAAACTGCACCAGCAGTAGAATATCATATATTTAAAATATAAGATTCTTTCCTTATAAAGATGATTCGGGCGGAAATTAAACGTTCCCTAATTGAGTTCAAATACCGCTTCCAAGAGTCTAAATTCATAATCAGCAAAAAGAGAAATTGCACTTCTAGCTTCAGTCAGACAACGGCGCTAGTCGTTCGAATTTCGCCAAGATAATTGTAGCAAAAAAAATGCAATGCACAACATTTCTAAGGAAGTTTAAATGGCAAAATAACTGTGTGAACTCCTGAATCATCTGAAAAATCTTAAAGAGATTATTGGACGAAGATTTGCGTCCTTGGGTCACTTGGTCCAATGGCAGGCAGTCCCTACAGCGCAGGACGAAAGAACTGCGTTTGGGAGTGGTGTAAATGTGTTTTTAAATTTTTAATCTTAAGTCAGACCTAAAACGATTAGTACCGCAAATAATCTCGGTCACCATTATTGTCATTGAAGTAACCCGTTGCTGTACAACTAAGCATGTAAGTTCAATAAATCTATTGTCTTTTTGTATGTGTTTATTTCGTTTGTATGTCTGCGTCTAGTCCGATAGTAGGTAATTAGTTCGCAAGTCTCCAAGGTAAACGCTCCCAAAGGAATCTGATGTCCAGATAGCCAGAAAAGAAAAGGCCACGCTTTTTCATCCCTACAAGCACCAAAAGTTGTCATCGCCACAGCTTAGAAAGAGTTTCTAACCCCTGCTAGCCTATAAGAATTCGTATCTCTTAAGCAAGATCCAATTGCACCGCGGAAACAAAGCTCAGAGAAGTCAGTATTTCTAGTTCTATAATTTTTAATTCCTAGTAACTTTTAACGGATTAAATTAGATGAAATAAATCAAAGATATTCCATATCAGCATTAAAATACAATTTTATTAATATGTATATTAGACGAATTACGACATCCGGTTCAAATATAAGAATTAAGAAATAGGGAAGTCAACCTATGCCATTCATATCTGATTTATTGAGAAAGCCGGGTTTTGTTTTGATTAATAAGAATACGTTTGATTTAAACACTAATGTTTCTATCACAAACCATGACAAATAATATCTTCAATATTTTTTCCATCGCTACAAATGGCGCGTGTCAGAAATTGGAGGAAAACTGCGAACTAGTTAGGCTATTTAAACTTTGTAGTTTGAATTTGATTGTTGGGGGGATAGAGACATATAAATGAAGTGATTAGGCCTAGTGCCGCTATCCTACTACAGGGAAACCTCTCAGAATATCTCATAGGAGATAATAGCCTACCCCAAAATAGGTTAAGTAAAATTTTAAGTTGATATAAACGGAAAAAAAAAAAATATGGACGATCTCAGTGAATTACTAATAGTGCAAAAGTTAGTAGCAAAAAATATAGAGATTGCAAAATCTATCCCGGAATACAATGGTCTGTCAGATATTGACTAATTTTATATCCAATTGACCCAGTTTGTATAATTAACAAAAATAGACGTTGGAGCACTAAAAGACATGCTACTTCTACGAATAAGAGGCCAGGCCTTAACCTTTCTAAAACAGGTCGAGCATACCATAGGCAATAACGCCAACTTGCCAATAAATACGGTTGATGACTTGTTAAAAGCATTCAAAGAGAGATTTATAGAAACCAGTTCAATAAATAAATTAAAACATGGAGTAGTAAGCTTTGATTTTTCACAAAATATAAGGGAATATCTGGATAATATACGCATTTCTGTAGAAGCAAAATACGGAAGTGGTTCTGGGCAACTGTATGAAAAAGTCATACTAAATACCTTTTTGCAAGGGCTACCCCCAAAACAATATAGAGTAGTAATATCCAAGAATATTCAGACGTTGGATCTTGCAGTCCAAGAGGTAGAGCGACTAATCGAAGTTGATAAAATAGTTGCTAATCATAGTAATGCAAAAATAAATAACCTAGGCGACTCAAACGCGAACCTAATCCTCAAGGCCGATCAAGCATTCCCCAATTTCTTTTCAAGGGATAACTCCCCAGTAGCACAAATAAACGAAACGCCAGAACCCGCTAGTCAGAAATCAGTACGTTTTCAGACCTTTAACCCTACAATACTAAGGTGCTATAACTGCTATCATGTTGGCCACATAGCAAGAGAGTGCCACTACGTCACCAATCCCATACCAAGAAATGATGTCGGTAATACGCAAAATTACGGTAACCATTTGTTCAGAAGAACAAATTTCAGCACCGGTCGTGCAATAGACTATAGCCAGGGGGGATTGCGCCAATCAGCACCATATAATGTGTGCCAACCAAATCTGTATAACCCTCTCCCCAGCCGGCGAATTAATTACTGGTTTGAAAACCCAAATACTCAACAAGGTCAATATAATTCGAGAATGCAATACAAAAATCATGAAAAATTGCCGATGAGAAATGAAAATTTTACAAGCCAACGGCACCGGCAGTCAGCGCCAGCAAATGGCACTGACACGAGACATCCACGTTACCATAATAATACATGGCGAAGACAGGCAGACGTAAATCATTTCAATATGCCTACGGAACCTAATACGTCTGAATATCTATTACAGGCACCGACAAATGAAATAAATTCTCAGGGAAACGCTTCAGGCCCCTCAGAAACATAATTTGGACCCAGAGGGTACCAGGACTACTTAATAGGTCCAAAACAATACTAGTGCCTCCTTCTAGTGATATTATTAACAAGTTACCTATATTTAATGATTTTTGTGTAGAAAACGTTTACTTTACGGGCTTAGTTGACAGTGGAGCTACTGTAATCATCATAAACTCTTGCGTATGTAATATTTTGCCTCTGCATATTAGGCGATAAAAGAACCCTAATAATCCCAATTTAACAAGCGTCACAGGTCATAAATTAAATGCAAAAGGGTCAATTTGCCTAAACGTAAAAAGAGACAATAGAACCTTCATGACAAATTTTATTATATGTGACAATCTTCCATATAAGGCTATTATAGGGGCAAATTTTCTAAGGTCTAATAGAATACTATTAGACGTAGCCAACGAGAAGCTTGTATACCCAGCCAAGGTAGGGGAAGAAATTTCTACCTTAAGAAATCGTGACAGAGGTTACGAAGATAACATAACAGTAAACAAAATTTCTAATGGTATAATGTCGAATTATTTTGAACCTCAAATCTCGCAAAGACAGGGCATAATTGGAAATTCATTCAATTATCCTGAGAGATATCGCAGAAATGAAGTAAATATAAATAAGAACAGTATTGAATCTGCGAAAATAAAAATAGGAGATATACAACAGTACAGGTCAAACGAAATTAAGAAAATAGCGGGATAATGGAAGAATATAATAAAACCCTACTTGACGCCGCAAGATGCCGCAATGGCGCAGCATAGCGCCAGCATGAATCTGATAAACAATAAAAATGAAGAGAAATATTACGGATTTGCGATAAGGAAAACAAAAGTCCCTCCCAAAACGATGCAAAAAATTCAAATATCACAGATGATCGAGCCAGTAATTAGCAAGTCAGAAATATGGTTTGCGACACCGTCTGAAATACCCGAAAATCTGTCATGCGAGGAACAGATTATATCTTATGACAAAGGGGAAGGTTTTATTTGGGTAACCAATAACCATGAAAACGATACAATTACAATTAAAAAGGGGACCTGTTTAGTCCAAATCGAGGTTTTAACGGAAAATGATTTAAATAAATGGGAAAATTCTAAAAGAAACCTAGTTAACGGTATTAAAACTTCAAATAACGAATATCCTTTAACTAAATCGCAATTTTTTAAAAAATTTAAAATGTATCATATTACGGATTTGTAACTGAAGAAAAAATTAAGTGATTTTTTATGTAAATTTATGTTTTTATTTTCTGCATCTGAAGATTATATCGGGATGATTCCATTTTATGAAAATTAAATTTTAATGACCGGTAATCCCGTAGCAAAACAGCCATATTGTGTGCCATACAAGCACAAAGAGTGGTTAAAAAATTAAATCCATGAACTAGAAAAAAACAAAATTATACGCCCAAGTATAAGTCCGTATAGCGCACCAGTGATCCTAGAACCAAAAAAGAATGGAGATCTAACACTCGCAGTAGATTATAGGGCTCTCAACAAACAATAAGTTAGCAATAAATTCCCTCTTCCAAGAATAGACGAAATTCTTGACTCAATTTCAAGTATAAACAAAATTTTCACCTCTTTGGACCTTACCCAAGGCTACCCCCAGGTGACAGTAGCCGAAAAGGATGTTCATAAGACTGCATTTTCAGCATATGACTACGGATCTTATGAATACCTACGGGTGCCATTTGGGCTTAAAACAAGTTTAAGCACGTTAGGTAGACCCCTGTTGCACCTGTTAAGAGGATTAAAGATTATAAATCATTTTGTTGATGATATTATATGCGTGGGGGAAAACACTGAGCAACACTTAGCAACTTTACCTGAGGTGTTCGAGAAGTTCAGGCAAGGCAATTTAAAATGCCGGCCCGAGAAAGTAAATTCATTTCAATACAAAATTAAATTTTTAGGAGCATCCCCAGGGAGAGATATCCCCAGACCCTGATAAAATTAAATACGTTGAAAACCTCAAGCCCCCCAGAACTATGAAATAATTAAGAAGAATTTTAGGACTTACTGGCTACTTTAGAAAATTCGTGCGCAATTGTGCCCAAGTTGCGAAACCCCTCATAGAATTCACCAAAGTAAACTTCCATAATATTACCTGGTCCCAGGAAGCTCAAACTTCCCTAGACCAACTCAAACAGGCACTCACTTCTGAACCAATTTTATCACTCCCTGATATCGAAAACGGAAAATTCATCGTTACCACTGATGCTAGCTCAAAGGGCATAGGCGCTATCCTTTCGCAAACAATCCCAGTAGAAAACCCTAACCCTCTACAGGGAACACCTAAACAAATAGAAAAAGTTATATGCTATTCAAGTAAAACTTTATCAAAAGGCGAAAGTAGTTATTCAACCACAAACTCAGAATTACTATCCATGATCGACTACCTGAACAAGTTTAGACAATATTTAATTGTTAGAAAATTTATGCTACGATCACACCATAAAAGCTTGCAGTACCTGCGCACATTTAAAAATCTCATGGGCATTTTAGCTAGATGGACTATGAAAATCCAAGACAAAGATTATGAATTTGAATGTTTAAAGGGAAAACAATATGTAGCTTGCGACTTTTTGAGTAGATATCAAGAAAATAGTCCGCCGGAAACCGAAGAAAATGAAGTTAATGTTATTAATGCTTAAAGCAAACATGGATGTAAGAAAAAAAAAGTAAAGGACGAAGTAAAAGAAAATACGATTAACTATTGTCCCTTGTCTTCGGAAAATAAAAAAAGAAAGCAAAAAAAGGAAGAAATGTGTGTAGCAATAATTGATTATTTTGTGAATGATGAGGCTTTACCGGATAAATTCAAAAATCTTGGAAAAGAGATGGATAATTTTTACTACGACCTTGATGAAGAAATACTGTGTAGGATTATGACTGCTGAAACAAATAAAAACCAAACCTCGATCATAACGGTGTTACCACAAAACTTAATAGGGCCTGCATTTGAATAGTTTTATTCGGACACAGACGGACATCTAGGAGTTATGAAAATGTTCCATAAGTTAAAACAATACTCTTACGTAAAATCGGCACTGACAAAGCTTAAAGAATTTGCAAGTACATGCGAAGCATGTAACTTGAGAAAAATATCCCCAGCTTACTCAAATCCCACAATTGGAAGGGTTCCTATAGCAAAATACCCCTTTGATATTGTCTCATTTGACCTATTCGGGACAAGTGGAGGTTTACCTGTTTCCAGCAGAGGCCATACTTGTATTCTTTCGGTTGTAGATCATTTTTCAAGATTTACTTTCGCAAAAGGATTAAAAAATCAAGGTGCTTATGCCACAATTAAGGCATTAGCAAAAATATTTTTACAATTGGGCATTCCTAATAAAATTTTGAGTGACAACGGGAGCAATTTTGTTGCAAAAGTAACAAAAGATTTAATGAGTTTCCTTAATATAGAGAAAATGGTGACAGCGCCGTACCATCCACAAGCTAATGGAAAAATATAAAACAGAAATAAAATATTTTCTAACGTTCTAAGTATTTATACGAAATACAATAGGAGCGACTGGGATAAATTCTTACCTTACTTAACTAACTTAATCAACACTGATTATTCCGAAGAAACAAAAGACAATCCTTTTTTTTTACTTTTTGGTCGTTATTTTAGAGTTCCATAGGATGATATTATTCAGTCTCGGCTGTGTTATAACGACTCGGAGGATTATAAACAAGAGTTCATTAATAGAATGAGGAAAACTTATAAAATAGTTAGGTAAGAGCTGGAAAAACGTAAAATAAACACAGAGCTAAGAAACCAACAGAAAGATAAGGAGAGTATAGATTTCAATGTAGAAGACAACGTTTACCTAAAGAAACGAAGCAAAAACGAAAGGAAAAAAACTTTCCAGCAAATACTTTGAACCGTACAGAATAGTCAAAAAAGTACGATAATGAATATACATTTAAAATTGAAAACCCCGATAGTGGAAGAACTTACAAGGCGCATGTTAGCCGTATAAAAAGAGCCGAATTTCCAGAGAGATGGGCATCACATCCCTCCTCTGCTGATTCGTCAGATTAGGAAAATGAGCCCCCTAGGTCAAGATTGGCAGAGCTAAAACCTTTCAATTTTAAACCAGACTACTTTGAGAATGACAGTGATGAACAAAACTTTGAAGAATTTTTAGCAATGGAAAATCTAGTTGTTCCTAAGCAAAAATCCCTAATACCCGGATTTTTACCTGAAATAAAGTCACCAAAAAGTCCAAAAAGTTATTCATCGGCAAGCGCAGGAGATTTAGATTATACAATATCTCCTAACACCCAAGTCCTCTCCGATAGGATTTCGACTCCCTGTCCGCACAAACAAATTTCCAGACGATATGGTTTCCCCTACAACATCAATAGAAAGGCCCCTTTCTTTACAAGAAGAATTAAACAGAGATGAAGAAACCCCCGGTATTACTGTTAAGAAATCTTCTCCCAAAGATTTAACTAAAACAAACCAGCGAGAAGTCGTGGATTTAATAAATTTTCCCATTAAAATCAGTCAAAGCGCATTACCCAAGAACAAAACTTCAAAGGATGACCAGCTAAGTCAATATCATGATATAACTGTATCCAAGGCCAAACCTAAACAGTGGACTTCATGGAAGGGTACCTTAGTGCAAAAAATAGCTCATCCCCCAGAGGACATGGCATTCAAACAATGGAGGAACCCCGCAAAAACAATTGATTCCTCCCAAAACTCTCAAGAATCTTTCAAATCCCCCGAGTTGAGGACTCAAGGCGAGGACTTAGGGAATAAACCGTCTACTTCCAGGAGAGTGGAAATATACAAAGGAATGGAAGGTGATACCACAAAAAGTGCCACATCTAAAAGTTCCAATCTGGATTCGTCGGAAACTAGTTCCGAAGAGTCTGAAGGTGAATCAGATCAAATAGTAGCTAAATAAATAGGGAAATCAAGGCCGACCTCAGCAGCCGCACACGTGAAACAAACGAAATTAAAAGGGCAAGAATTTTTGAAAAAACAATACAAAAAGTTTGACATTATTTCGCTTGATAAACCGAAAAAGAAAAAACCGAAAGAAACAGAGGAGAAAATCACGACACAGTCAGGTAGAACGGTTAAAAAACCTGACATATGTAAATATCCATAATTAACTAAAATAAAAATTTCAAATATATTAATTTAAAACAATAGTAAATTAAATATTTTGAAATAAAATTTAACAAATACAATATTAATGAAAAAAAAAAAAAAATAAAATGATCAGAGTAATTTAAAAACGGTTAAGATAAGAGAAAATAACCAAAGTTAGGAAGCAAGTGGTGTACTTAGAATGAAAAGTCGCATTGAACCACGTGTTGTGGGAAGCCTGGGGAGGAACCCAAGGCCCATGATTGTTTTTTGTAATTTTTTTTTAAATAACCGTAGGAAGGGATATTTCTTAGTCCTTCAAGTGTAAGAAATTAGTATTTTTATGCCAATCAGGGCCAGTCAAAGAAATACTTAAAGTTTTAATAAAAACTTCTGTTAGCTCGACAAGTTTTCGTTTTTGAATCAGAATGCTTTGAAAGAGAAACAGATATTTTACTTTTTTATAGCTCCAAGACAAAAAAAGAGAGAAAAGCTTTTTAATTTCATTATATTATATATATTAATTATGCTGTCCTAGGGTACCGTGTTAATCATTACATCCAAAGAGAAACAGAGATATTGATGTCTTTAGCTCCTGGGTGAAAAATGTAATTTCACTAGTTTATATCTATGACATACGCACTAACAGAGAGATCACTGTTCTATAGTTCGGTGACAAAAATGTTCTTTAATTTCATTGGTTTATCTATGACATATATTGTGCTCTAATCTTTGTGAAATATTTTCGCAAGTCATTCACGTTATATCTTACCTATACTGACTCAGGTCCCCTTATATTTTCTGTGAAAAATACACCCTTGTCCTAACCAAGATGGATATTATCAAAAAAAAAAACAAGAAATTATCATTACAGAAGCGTCTAATTATATGAAATATTTTATCTTATTGCAGATTATAATTACTTTAGGCCTACCAGTGTAATTAAGCGCCGAAAGTTTGCTTATTCATGTGTTTCTTACTCGAGGAATACAATGTTTCTCACTCGAGTAATATATGTACCAATAGCCAACTATTGGTAACTATAACCAAACAGCCTATGGTACGTTAATATGTAGAATTTCACGGCAGATGTGAAATTATACCTCAATAATAATAAGTAAAATTATAAAACCATTTAATCAGTTAAGATATGTGGATTGAAACCCTGTGTATGTCCAATGGCGACTAAGTAAAACCCACAAGTAATTCCCTATTAATGTGAAGGTATTTCTCGCTTAACGGATTCTAATAAGATTTTAATATATCATTTTTATTCATTTAGTGCTGAAGGATTTGCTCAGAAAATAGCATTATAAAAAGATATTGATGTCAATTCTCCGTTATGCTTATATTCTTTGCAAGGCATTAACTGGAATCTAGGGAGGGAAGCTTGGGAATCCTGCATCCAATTACCTTATTCGAAAAGCGAATAGGATTCAACAATGTTGACTTGTAATTACGGTTAATACTAGAGAAAAACACGGGGAAACAAAGAAGAACACCTCTGCATTTCAGCCGTTAAGCTCGGAACCCCAGGAGAACGTCTAAGCCTAGAAATAGGGAAGACACCAGAAGACGAGTGGTTAGAGGGGTCTCCACTCGTCCTGGTTATGTCTTGTTCCCTCATTGTAGTACTGTTCGCGTAAAACCGTGTGGTTATGAGGCTGCAACATGCATTTTTTAAACAGCACGGGCGTGCGTGAACAATGCAGGCATGAAAAATATCGTAAAAGTAGACCTCAAACTTAATAATGTAGGGTAAATTATGTTTATTTAATATCGATATTTCCGTTCTCAAAACAAATTTGAAGACATCTCTATTTTAAATTTTTAGATTTTTGTTGAAAGTAGTAATATTAGTGTATTTATTTAATTCTGTCTCATAGCTAAGAAATTATAACCCAATTAATGCGTGAATTATTGTATGTGTATTTACTTCAAAGAACAGGTGATTCTGCCTCGCTATTTTTATTACAGGAAGTAAATGGGCAAATTGGTTATTGAGCATTACAATGAGCTGCCCAGTACAGATACGACCCAGTAACATCTAGTTTATCAAATCTCAACGAACGAAGAGTACTCACCATGACTCCAGGCAACTTCATCCCAGCTTCATCTGCGAAAACAACAGTTACCTTCGATCGTCGTGTCTTCGACTAGGAACCATATTATGTATAAGGTAACACTAAATTTGAACCTCAGTATAGGGTGCTTTAACGAACTATGTAATCACATAAATGCTGAGAACCCCATCGATCAGAACAAGATAAACGATATTTAACGATATTTGAAGTTGAAAGATACTTAAAGACATTCGAAGATATTTGAAACTGAAGTTAGAGACGATATTTAACGATATTTGAAGTTGAAAGATACTTAAAGACATTTGAAGATATTTGAAGACGAAATTAAAGACAATTTGAAGTTTAATTCTGAGAACTCCATCGATCAGCACAGGATAAACGATGTTTGAATTTAAATGACACTTAAAGACATTTGAAGATATTTGAACAGAAATTAACAACAATTTGAACTTTAACTCTGAGAACACCATCGAGCAGTACAAGATAAATGATATTTAACGATATTTGAAGTTAACTGATATTTGAAGATGTTTGAAGTTGAACTTAAAGACAATATATTAAGAGAGTCACTATAATATGGCAACAACCCGTCTCAAAAGGCACAAATGAACAATTTTACGCAAGAATACATTCTCTATGTGACTCAAAAATACTAAAAATGATATGCTGAGAAGAAAAACACCAACACCTGTAGTGGGAAGAATCAGTTCCCAGTTGACTATTAGAACGATATTTAACGGTCATTCTCTAGTTGTCTATTAGGGAAAACTTACCATGTGAAGGCAACTAGACTCGAACTGTTCCATGAAGACACCATAACGTAAGTGCTTCGAAATTTTTTCCAGGACAAAAGGAGTGAAGGACATTAATTTACAATAGAAGGGCGTAGTACACTAAGCATACGAAAGGTGATGGAGAGATGTGAAGCTACGTGTGTTACTTCCTAATAGCTTTGACAATTCAAACATCCCAATAGTGAAAGTGTTTTAATGTCATCAGTGAATATGATAAACCAAATATTGTATGTTATAAATCATTCATGCATGTACCACAAGTATAATTAGATGTAATATTATTATTTTATTCATTTAATGTTGTATAGATAGTATGTAGTACTTCATATAGCCAGCAAAATAAAAAAAAAAAGTAATGTAAAAGTAGAATAGCCCCTACCTTATTGGAAATGTAAAATTAATCAGTATTAGATATAGAAAAAAAAATTTTTAGTATAGTAGCTAACCTAGAACCAAAAATACTCTTGGTACGGTAGATGAATTTTAGATAGGGATTTAGAATAAAATAATAAAAATAATTAAAAAATTTTCAGCACTCCTAATGAGCAGTTACTAATGACCGGACGTCATTATTTGAGGGGAAGGGTGATGTGCACCAGCAGGAGAGTAACATATATTTAAAATATAAGATTCTTTCCTTCTAAAGATGATTCGGGCGGAAATTAAACGTTCCCTAATTGAGTTCAAATACCGCTTCCAAGAGTATAAATTCATAATCAGTAAAAAGAGAAATCGTACTTCTAGCTTCAGTCAGACAACGGCGCTAGTCGTTCGAATTTCGCTAAGAGAATTGTAGCAAAAAAAAATGCAACGCACAACATTTCTAAGGAAGTTTAAAAGGCAAAAAAAAAACTGTGTGAACTCCTGAATCATCTGAAAAATCTTAAAGAGATTATTGGACGAAGATTTGCGTCCTTGGGTCACATGGGCCAATGGCAGGCAGTCCCTACAGCGCAGGACGAAAGAACTGCGTTTGGGAGTGGGGTAAATGTGTTTTTTAATCTTAAGTCAGACCTAATACGATTAGTACCGCAAATAATCTCGGTCACCATAATTGCCATTGAAGTAACCCGTTGCTGTACAACTAAGCATGTAAGTTCAATAAATCTATTGTCTTTTTGTATGTATTTGTTTCGTTTATATGTCTGCGTCTAGTCCGATAGTGGGTAATTAGTTCACAAGTCTCCAAGGTAGACGCTCCCAAAGGAATCTGATGTCCAGATAGCCAGAAAAGAAAAGGTCACGCTTTTTCATCCCTACAAGCACCAAAAGTTGTCATCGCCGCAGCTTAGAAAGAGTTTCTAACCCCTGCTAGCCTATAAGAATTCGTATCTCTTAAGCAAGATCCAATTGTACCGCGGAAACAAAGCTCTGAGACGTCAGTATTTCTAGTTCAATAATTTATAATTCCTTGTAACTTTTAATGGATTAAATTAAATGAAATAATTGAAAGATATTCAATATTAGCATTAAAATACAATTCGATTAATATATATATTAGAGGAATTACGGCATCCGGTTCAAATATAAGAAATAAGAAATGGGGAAGTCAACCTATGCCATTCATATCTGATTTATTGAGAAAGCCGGGTTTTGTTTTTGATTAATAAGAATACGTTTGATTCAAATACTAATTTTTCTATCACAAACCATAACAAATATTATCTTCAATATTTTTTCCATCGGTACAAGACGGGCAACAACCTCAGAATCAATAATAGGCCTAATGACATTACAACGATGTCCCTTATTCAACTGTAGGACTTGCGGTACTGTTATCATTACTCCAAAATGATCTGAAACACTATTAACCACAACAACAGGTGACTTATGTTCAGTATTTACAAATATGTTATACAATATTGATGCTGAATTCTCAGTAATTCTTGTACAGATATTTATAGTAGGCTTCAGCCCATAGCTAAGCATCATATCCAGAAACTCCTTAACTCTCTGACTAGAATGTATACTTTTCAAATCAATATTTAAGTCACCACACACAACATACGGCTGTCTTGTTCCACTCAACAGGTCCAGTTGTTCTTCTAACAGACTCAGAAATTCAACAAGGCTACCAGACGGAGGTCGATAAATAATAGCAAGAATACATTTAAAATTTTGCTTAGATACTTTCACAACCATCGACTCAAATACCATTTCCTTATGTTTAGTAAGGGAAGGCATCGGCAAGACATTACTTCACTTTTGATGTATGCCGCTAAACCTCCATGTTGGTGCAGTTCCCTGTTTTTTAAAACCAGTTGGTAATTAGGAACATCTAATAGAGATGACGTATGAGACTTCAACCATGTCTCAGTCAGGGCCAAAACCTGTAAACCTTGAGTCTGCAGAACTTCCTCCAGGTACTGAATACCTTGGCAATTTAAGCGAAAAACCGAAAAATCACTCGGGTCATAATCATTATTCAAATCCTGAAGGAACTTATAACGGGCTTTCAAATATTCCTCACCAATACCATTACTATCGAATTCACGATGGAGTACCCCAGCCCCAATATCTTCAATCCTGAGTGAATCATTCTCCAGCCCCTTCAACCTATTCCACTCTAAATTAGCCATTATCAAAAATCATTTTGTGATGGATATGAGAAGGAAAAGGTTCAGTTAACTTACACTTATCATTTTCATCATTCGTTGAGTTGGTATCATCGCTTCCACACTTCGATCCTAAACAAAAAAAAGAAACATAAATATCTTCATAAAATCCAAAAAACACTACTACTGTTTCCGGGCCTAGTATCACTGAAAGCCAAGACCAATCCATAAGAACTCCAAACACAACCCGGTACGCTCCGCACCGCGCAATACATTATACACCATTGATACTTTTTTCTCATTTTATTTTTTTACTTTATCCCATCCACAACATCTTTTTGAAAAAAAAAGAAAAAAAAACACGAGACAACATTACTTCATACCAATATGCTATCACAAAAAAAAACAAAGAAGAAAAAACGCAACAAAATAATAACTCAAAACCATATTAAACTAAAATAATTAATATAAATATAAATATGACAACCCACCTAGCATTACATAGGCCCACCTCGAGGATTTATCGGCACTGACATTTCAGGAATCACGTCATTTACGGAGAAAGAAACACGCAGGCCGTTTGGCCGATCAAAACAAAAGAGAGGTGGAGCCGATTTTGTTACCCATGATTGAATACCACAATCAGCAAGCTTTGACCTTTTTTTAATCAGCCGTTTTCTAATATCTCTCACTGCCGTCGGAGCATCATCACTAAGATAAATATCTTTATGACCGCAAACATTCTTTCCTTTAAGTTTTTTACTCTGTTTCAGAATCGTTATTTTTTATTATTTATACCGAATAGTAACTTTAAAATATCTGCGCTCTTTTTTTACTTCTGTAACAGCAAATTCTGGGGTCTCGTTTACACCTAGTCCTTCTTCACAAACAGTTTTGAAAATCGCTTTAGCTTCCTCTATCATCGCAAGGTACATTCCAAACCACTATATTTTTCTCATTAATTCTATACTCGCAATGTATTAACCGATTTTTCAACTGATTATTTTCTTCACGGAGAAATATTGACTCAGATGTAACAACACTAATCTGTGATTTTACATTTATTATTTCATTCTCAGTAGCCGCCACATGGGTCTGGATCGTCGAAAATTGCTGCGATTGGCCAGATAGAGTCCCTCAAGCGATTTGACTCGGGTTTCTAGAGATTTGAACTGGTCCGTGATACCGTCAAGCTTTTTTCCATCGTCTTTTACTATAGTTAGAATTTCAGAAAAGCTCCGAGCCAGCGTCGAAATTGACAAAGTCTCTCCATCCTTAGGTGAAGATGACGAATAATCATTTTGATCTTCTTCGAATGAGACTTCTTTACGGTTTCTTTTATTTCGCCCCATGAATAAGAAGCAATTAAAAAATGGACAAATAGTCTTACCTCAGCCGGCAACGATTGTTTATCCACGATGTTGCTAGCGTGCAGTGCTTTTAGCCGTTTGGCACGGCAAACACCTTTTCCAAAGTCGGTAATCAAAGGCTCTTTTTATAATGAATAAAATCCAATCCTCTCTTACTCCATGCAATTCTTCAGTTTAAAGCAATAATCACACACCAAAAAATTTTCTTTCATCAATTCAAAACATTAATCTCACAAGCTATTTCACTCTTCAGCCAAAACTACCGCAGGTACGAAGTGCCTAATGTGTTACTCGTTCGGGGAATGAATCATGACTGAAGTATTTGTAATGTTCTTCAAGATAGAAATATACCTACAGAGAACTGGTTTGGATTTTATGCGGACAAGTGCAATACTATGTTTGGGTATGACAACTCGGTTGTGAGCAGAATCAAAGAAAAATCCTCATCTGTGATATGTCAGGTGCGGCAGTCATTCAATTCATTTGGTTGTTTCTCATGCTTGCAAACAATTGCCAAAGCGATTGGGAGATAAGTGTCACACAGTATATAATCACTTCAGTATGGGGGCCGAAAGAAGCTCTGTGTTCGGATTGCATCGGAAACTTACGGACACCCCAGTCTTGAATGTGCTTGCCCAAGGTCAGACATGTTGGCTATCTCTTTAGATGTGCCTTTAGTGACTATTGCATAATTGAGATGCGCTTAGTTGCTAATTTCAGGGAGATGCAGCAGAGGATCCCAATTGCGCAAATAACAGGGCATCGCAGGCGCTAAAGAATCCATTGCTTCGGTGTCAACTTGAACTCTAGCGCTATATGCTGGTGGTGAAACAGGTCATTACATCTCACATGATATTATTTGTCAATGCTGCCTGTTTTAATTCATCTGCAAGGTTTTGCTATTAAGAATGAGGAAGTTGCAAGTTATGATATATTAATCTGTGACCTATTTCGAAGGCAAATTTTCTTCAAAATGTCGTTTTAGATTTACAATTAAATAAAAAAAACAAGTTTTTTTTTAACTGAAAGTAAGGAGCGACATTAAAACTTAAAACGAACAGAAACTATTCCGTATATGAAAGGGGCTGTCCCCTCCTCACCGCCTCCCTCTTTACGCTAAAGTTTTTTGTTGTTTAAAAAAAAAGACAATTGTGAGACAGAGTGAAACTTAAGCGTAAAGAGCGAGGCGTTGAGGAGGGGACAGCCCTTTTCATATACAGAATAATTTCTGTTCGTTTTTAGTTTTAATGTCGCTCCTTACTTTCAGTTAAAAAAAACGCGTTTTTTTAAATTTAAATTTCTGAACGTTTTTGAATTAATACAGGTTTTGATTTTGGATCACCGTACATGAATAATTAAAACAAAATTTGCACATGAATGTCGCTCCTTACTTTCAGTTAAAAAAAACGCGTTTTTTTAAATTTAAATTTCTGAACGTTTTTGAATTAATACAGGTTTTGATTTTGGATCACCGTACATGAATAATTAAAACAAAATTTGCACATGAATTTTCCTTTTTTTTGGTTAAATGGCTTTCTCGAAAGTTGTTTAATTTTATTTACGAACGTTTTTATTAGTAATAAATATACGTAACTTACGAATTAACTTCCATAACGACCTTCTATATTCGTATATTTTTATTACGTATATTAGGGGGTTCGCCCCCTAGTCAATGCCTCGCTCTTTACGTCAAAGTTCAAATTTTGTTCCAGTTCTTTGAGATTGACCCCTTAATCACAAAGGCCGTTAATTAGAATAAATAGCCCTTATGAAAGTACTTAAAAAAAAACTTTAGCGTAAAGAGCGAGGTATTGAATAGGGGGCAAACACAATCATATACGTCATAATTTCTGTTCGTTTTAAGTTTTGAAGTGCTCCTTACTTTCAGTTGAAAAACTTTCTTATATTTAATTTCTGATCCTTTTTTTAAATAATTCTGGGAAATCCGGTGCCCCCTTCATATCAATGTCCCTTCCCCCATGAAAACTTCCTCCATGGAAAGATCCTCCCAAATAACCCCCTCCCCCCCACTACCTGAAAAAATCACCCCTGAAAATGTGCGTATTACTTCCCAATAACCAATACTATATGTAAACATTGGGCAAAGTTCATAACTTGCAGCCCTTCCCCTGGGGACTCTGGGGAATTAATCATCCTCAAAGACATAGTTATTATATTTTTCGACCATTCTGAACAAAATGGCTATCTCAAAATTTTGATCGGGCGACTTTGGGAAAAATCTTAAGTTCAATTAAAAAGGGCACTAGAACTTTTAATTTCCGCTTGAAAGAGCCCTCCCGCAATATTCTAGGACCACTGAGTCGATGCTATCACCCCTGGGAAAAAAACACGCATCCGTGATCTTTCATCTGGAAAAAAAAATCCGAAATTCCACATTTTTGCAGATAGGAGCTTGAAACCTGTACTGTATGGTTCTCTGACACGGTGAATCTGATGATGTGATTTTCATTAAGGTTCTGTGACTTATAGGGGATGTTTCCCCTTTTTTTTGAAAATAAAGCAAATTTTCTGAGACGTGAACTTTTGATCGGTAAGACTAAACTTGAGGAAACTTATATATTTGAAATCAGCATAAAAATCTGATTCTTTTGACGTACCTATTGGTATCAAAATTCCGTGTTTTAGAGCATCAGTTACTGCGACTATTGCGGATAACTTTTGTATGGACTCGGCACGGACCCGGAAAGCAGCAGGATTCTATATATATAAATTATCACTGTCGCTTGTCTTCCAAACACAGAGAATTTGAGCCTTTTCTTGATGTCATGACGTATAGCTCGACCTTAAATTAGAAGTGGCGCCTTTTTAAAAGTACATTTTTTTATTGGACCTTTAACTTTTGCCTCGGGTTGTCTTTTGTCATTATGAAAGACATATCGCCGAACCTTTGTTTCGGTTATAATTGCGCTTATTCATTGTGTCCTTAGATTTCAGTGGCTGAGTATTTTTATTTACCTTCTGGAGACCACAATTGCGCTTATTTATTGTGTCCTTGGATTTCAGTCGCTGAGTGTTTCTATTTACCTTCTGGAGATTATAAATCCCAAACATATGTTTTTTTCTTAAGTCTATTTTTAGAATTATCTGTTTTCTCTATACTATTCTCCTTGTACCCTTCAGGCGCGTTAATTCACGTGGTGAAACAGGAAGCATAGTACATTTTGAAATTTTGTCAGCAACGAAACTCGCCTATTTACTTAATGATAACGTTTCCAAGGTGGTATATTTACATAACTATTAATTTGGTACATATTAGAAAATGTTGGAGTGGAGATACTTCTGTGAAAACTGACCATGAATTTCATCAAGACTAGATACATTAGATTGACCTCGTCTTTGAATCTCAACCTTGTCAAAGCAAGTGAATACCTTCCAGCTGAAGATGTGTACTTGGGGATGGCAGGGAGGTGCAGCAGAGGATCCCACTCACGCAAATAACACGGCATTGCAAGTCCTAAAAATCCATTGCTTCGGAGTCAACTTGAGCTCCATCCCTATGTGCTGGAGCTGTTTATAGATTTTAATATCCTTTCCGAAGTGAAAAACTTTCGTTCCACAAAATAAAATCGGAGGTGAAGATACTTCTGTGAAAACAGACCACGAATTTCGTCAAGACTAGATACATTCAATTAACCTTGCCTTTGAATCTCAACCGTATCAAAACAAGTGAATATCTTTCAGCTGAAGATGTGTACTTGGGGATGGCAGCTGACAAGTCTTAGAACCTTGCTGTCAAATCCGTAGATAAAAGCAGATGACCATGAAGTGAAGGTCATCTATGAATGTGCTCGTAAGTTTAATGTGGTGATAGTGAAGCAATTCAAGCATCGATTCAAACCATTGAAAAAACAGTTGAAGACAAACTGTTTACGTTGTGCGAAATCCTTGACCCTACGAATGCTTCGGACATAGATGCAATTGGTCTTCTGTAAAAGATCCCACTGAAATATAGTGCACCGTCTTGGGATGGAAGGAAGATAGTAGAAGAATTGCGTAGTTTACTCCTTTTTGATCTTGCTCAGAGGCTCCCGAACATAGTCGGCATTGTCTAGTATATTCCGACTACTATTTCCGAACGTTGTTATGGAGTGGTTCTTTTCTACCTTCAAAGACGTTAAAACATATTATAGAATTCGTTCAATAGTTTGACCCTTGCCTCAATTAAGCAGGCCAAGTCTACTAGTCTAACATGAAAAGAAAGTGACATGTGTCCCATGATTGAGGGTGAATAAGGTGCGATTTTTTTTTAATGGCTAAGATATTTATGTTACCATTGAGGGAGGAGTAGCCCTAGGACAGACAAGTGTAAAGCCTGTCTCGTGTAAAGAAAAAAAAATTCCTAGGCAACGAAATATAGTCAGATTTTTTAGAGATCCAATTTTTTAATTGGAGTCGGAAATTTCCTAGATTTTGGACCAGCTTGGTGTCGTAAAGTCAGGTTCTGTAAAAGTCGACTTTCTGTGGTTGGGTGCGGAATTCTCAGGATTTTTATACAGATGGAATGTCGATCTGATAGGAACAAAGGGGAAGAACTGGCTTACAGACTTAGTACAATTCTGGTCATATTCATCACTCTCATATTCAGATTCAATTCTCAGGACTTAGAAATAGCCTATTATAAGGGTTCTTATCTATAGAACAAAATAACGATTTTCTGAGAAAAATTGAGGTTAGAGAAAAATAAGATGGATTTAGAGGTTTTTCCTATTTTGAGGGAAAGCCAAAAAATTTTGAAATGCCTTCTTTAAAAAAAATGCTTATTTATATCATTCACAGATGTGCTTTGCTTTACTTTATCATCACGCAACCCCTCCTAAACTATATAGGCCTATTCTTCATGAAACTGCCTGATGCTTGATGTGGTCAATATGTTGTTTTTTTTGCTAAATTCCAATAGGTATAGGTCTAGGCTAGACCTGTCAGGTAGGTCAATTTCTAAAACATAAAAATTAGAAGAGGGTTTAAATAGGGTAAATTTTTCGTTTTTCATATTACTGATTTACAAATAAAGTAAACATACTACTTGATGCCCTTTTTTATGCTCTTTCTAAATATAATAGGCTAATCATTTTTGTTGGAAATCAATTTTACCCCCACCCCTATATAGGTCCATATCAATTCAGGGTATTTATTTGTGCATTAAAGAGGTGGGAGGGGGGAAACTTTTAACTTACCTCTCATTTAAATCAGAAATAAAATTTACCCCACCCCCCTAATGTGCAAATATAGCCTATATCCTGAATTGGTATATATAGCCTAGCCTATGAGTGGGGGTAAAATTCATTTCTGACAAAAATGATTATTATATTTGGAAAGAGCATAAAAAAGACAGTGAGTGGTATGTTTAGCCTACTTTATTTGTAAGTCAATAATATGAATAACAAAAAAATTACCTTAAATAGTTGGCTAGTTGGCAATATTGGTCAATATATACCAAATCATATTATTGAGTTTCAGATAAAGTGAATACACCATTTGATGCCTTTTTTTATGCTGATTACAAATATAATAAGCATTTCTATTGGAAATGAATTTCAGCCCCCCCCTCATATAGGCTATACCCAACCTAACCTAACCCTGAATTGGCATATATAGGGTGGGGGGGCTGAAATTCATTTCTGATAGAAATGCTTATTATATTCATAATCAGCATAAAAAAAGGCATCGAATGGTGTATTCACTTTAGTCCTAACTCAGTAATATGATTTGGTATATATTGACCACAATATCTTCCCAGAGTATGTTTCTGACCCTCAATTCATGGTAAAATTCTACTTTAGCTGCTTTTAACCATCTTGGAAAGGGGTTAGGTTAGAAAAATGAAACTTTCAGGGGTGTCTACAGGCTAAAGTATGGATAAATTTTTTGTTGTTCATATTATTGACTTATGAATAAAGTAAACATACCACTTGATGCCTTTTTTATGCTCTTTCCAATTCATATTTATAGGTGTGGAGGTAAAATTCATTTCTGACAAAAATGATCATTATATTTAGAAAGAGCATAAAAAGGGCATTGAGTGGTATGTTTACTTTATTTACAAGTCAATAATATGAACAACAAAAAATTTACCAAAGTATGTCCTGGGAAGGTATTTTGAAGTATGGTATGTACCTACACTGCTTCTCCCTCTAGAGGGCCCTGACCTTTGATGACCTTTAAAAATCTGTGGGTAAATATTTACCAAATCATATTTTTGAGTTATGACTAAAGTGAATATACCACTCAATGCCTTTTTTAATGCTCTTTACAAATATAATAATCATTTTTTCAGAAATTAATTTTAGTCCCCACTCCTATATATACCAATTCTGGGTATATATTTGCACATTAGGGAGGTGGGGGAAAAGTTTAAACTTACCTATTATTTACATCAGAAATAAAATTACCCCACCCCTCTAATGTGCAAATATACACTCTGAATTGGTATATATAGGGGTGGGGGCCATGGGCGTAGGCAGCATATTGTCTAGGGGGGGGCAGGTGATAGTGTGATGGAGTTTTATCAACTGCTTTTTTCAAACCATCTGCTTTTTCCAAACCATCTGCTTTTTCAGCCATATCTAATGTAAATTTGAAGGTCTAGGGGGGCAGCTGCCCCCCCCCCCTACGCCCATGGTGGGGGCTAAAATTCATTTCCCCAAAAAATGATTATTATATTTGTAAAGAGCATAAAAAAGGGCATCAAGTTCTATATTCACTTTAGTTGTAACTCAATAATATGATTTGGTAAATATTTACCAATCTGTATGTTATAAAAGTGAAAGTTGGCAAATTAGATCTTCTGCTTAAATGAAGTACAAAAAATTTGTTTTCAGCTTCACAACTTTGCTCAATCCCAATTTATAAGGTTTTAAATAAATACAAATACATTTCCTAAATTAAAAAAAAAACAAAAACAAAAAATATTGATAGGCCTATGACTTAAAATTCTACTCAAATAGCAGGAATTGCATTTTCAAAACTAAAGCCAGTGAAAAAGAAACTGATAACTGAAAATTAAGGTAAAATGTTGTTTTGTCAAAATTTCAATGGGCAATAGACCTGTCATGTAGACAAAATTCACAACCTCTAGAAGGAGGAGTGGAGGTTAGTGCTTCAATATACTTTAGCCTGTAGACCCATCCTTGAAAGTTTCATTTTCCTAACCTAACTCCATTCCAAGATAGCCAAAAGTAGCTAAAGTAGAATTTTACCCAATACATCTCTGGAAGTTTTATTTTTCTAGCCTAACCACTTCCAAGATAGCAAAAAGCAGAGAAACTCGGAATTTAGTTAGCCTACTGTTCACTTGGGCAAGACCTCCCAGATATTCTGATTCAAAATTGTCTTTCTAATACATAGACAGTAGGCTCATAATCTTGGACATAATGTGCATGTGGCTAGATAGTTGTGATTGGCTAATGATTAGTCCACTAGACCAGGACCAATTTGGATTGGCTAAACAAAGACTAGGCTAGACTAGTTTGTATTGACTGACTATAATCTTGGGAAACATCTGGTCTTTCAAAATTTCAATGTAAGGCAAAATTTAGCTCTATACTCTAGTATATATAAATTAATCATTATGTTTCACAGCACTTGTCTTAGATTAACTCCATCCAAGGTTGACTGTGTCTGTCAAAAGGATATGTTGTTCAAACTTTAAGATCCTGTGTTACAGATTAAACAGCATTTTCTAAGATTAGGCCCAAGCTTTAAATGTGTGGCCAAGATTAGGTTCTACTGTTGTCTATCAATATGAGTGAAATTGCAAGTGTTGTGTATGGTTAAACTGTTTTAGCTAATCACATACTTGTTAAAAAGATTTTGGTACATCTGATGGTGAAACAATCCAATATCCAGGTGGTATAATAGAAATTTACAATGATGTAGCTATTAAAGATTGGACTACCTGGCCAACTACTGGGTATCTTACTCTATCTTGGAAAGGGGTTAGGTTAGGAAAATGAAACTCAGTAACAAATCCAGGGCCAAACACATGCTCTGAGAAGTTGTTGTCAAGCTTCCATGTTAACTCTCTTCTCATCTTTAAATTTGTGAAATCTATCTATTTGACAGGATTGGAATTTTGACAAAACAACATTTTACCTTGATTTTCAGTTTTTTTTTTGTTTCTGGTTTTAGCCTTCAAAATGCAATTCCTGCTATTTAAGTAGAATTTTAAGCCATACAATTGTTGCATAAATTTATATAAAGGCTATTCACATACTTTAGCTAGCCTAAAAGTAAATTCTTTACTTGATACCTTTTTTTTGTATTCTTGCTTTTTATTCATATAAATAATTCAAACAGAAATAATTTCCAAATTTTTTTTTTGACATTTTAGAATAAAGTACCTGGTCTAGATGTATAAATGGATCAAAGAGAGCTAGCAGTTTATATTTTGAGCTGATTTCTTCAAAAAAAATGTTGGCCATAGGGCATAAACAGAAGTTTGCTTATCTTGTGTGGGTTTATAGTGTTAGATAAAGTCAATTAAAAAAACACAAACTTCTGAAGATAATATAGGGCCATATCTGGTTTATTAGACTCACCCCTTCCCTCTTATCAAGCGAAATATGGCCCTTGGCTATGTGTAAAAGTTTCTTTAAAAAAATGTTGGCCATAGGGCATAAACAAATGTTTTCTTATCTTGTGTGTGGGTTGATAGTGTTAGATAAAGTCAATTAAAAATGCACAAATTTATGAAGATAGTATAGGGCTATATCTGGTTCATTAGCCTCACCCCCTCCCTCTTATCAAGCGAAATATGGCCCTTGGCTATGTGTAAAAGTTTGGAGACTGTCTAAAGAGTACTGAAAAAAACATTTGCAAATAATCCCATAGTAAGGAATAAGGCAAGGAAGGCATGCATGAAAAAAAAAACTGAAACCAAATAAAAAAGGTAATATACCATTTGATTTCTCTGATAGACTTTTTGGTTATACTATTTAAAAAAAATCTATAAAAGAGCTTTTTTTTACCAAAGAGTAAACACCCATATTAAAATTTTAGACAACCAGAAATAAAGTTCTAAATGAATTAAGACAATAAACAAACAGAAATTAAAATAAACATATCAAGCATAAAGATAACAGATGGTGACATAAATAAATATTAAATTACAGATATTAATGAATAATTAAATTTTAACACAAGAAAAATGAAAATGGATGCTCAAGTCAAGATAAATATTGCTAAAAATAAGAATTTGGCTACTATCCCCCCCCCCCCCCCTTGTAGCTGTAACCTGTCTAAAGCCTATGGTAATGTTTGTGTTTTATGGTTTTTTTTGGGGGATTTTGAATAGTGCTTCAGTTTTTCAAAACATCTGTTGTGAAGTAAGCTAGCTGTTATCAGTTTTGTTGTAATTTTATTGCAACAAAACATACATTTGTTCTGTTTTATCCTGTATTAAATTATACAGGATATTTAAGTCATGTAATTTTGCTCTTGTGTCACCTTTGGGGAGGGGTGTAGGTTTAAAACTCAACCTTTTTAAGGGTAACAGAAACCAGGTAAGGGTAAAGCAGAGAAACTAGGTAAGGTGCAGTTGCTAAGGGTAAAGCACAGAAACCAGGAATTTGCATGTGTCAAGACAACACACCCTTACAGATCACTTCACTCCATTTGGACCCTCCCCAAACCCCCTCACACTTGCATTCCTAAAAAAAATGTCAACTCTTTCAACTCCATTTCTCCCTGTGCATCCCAAGATGTTTCTCCTACTAGTTCTGTCCTTCATCTGTCAATTACCTTAATTTACACTTCAGAGCAAAATAAGGTCCATGCTGGATCTGTTCTGCTGCGTTATGGTGTAATGGGCATGTCACTGTGCTATGGACCCAGTGATGTTGCATTAGTTGACAGCTAAGAGGGAGGGACTGTCCCACTTATATTTTCATGGCTTGTTCCATTCTTTGTCAAGTCTTGATCTAAAGGAGGCACTAGTGGATGCAGTCATGGTTTTGTCTTGTAGGTTGTTCCAGTTGTTGGAAATATACTTGGTAAAAAAGTTTTTGTACATTCTGGTCTTCACTCTTTGCTTTGCTTGCTTCTGCAAGTGTCCTCTAGTATTGTGTTGACCTGCATGTTTCATGAGGAAGGTGTTGTTTGGTTGACTATTATATTTGTAGGTCAGCATCATATGATAAGATAAGATATCTATTTCAAAAAATGGCTATCACAAGCCCCGAAGGGCCGAATTTGCATTTCGGGGTCATATAATAAAAAAAAGACATAGAAATAGCACAACAACTAAAAAACTGGCTAAATAATGCCGAAAACAACAATATCAGAAAGGCAAAGCCATTCATTAGTCTAAAAAACAAAAAGTGTCAAATGTAAGAAAGTTAAAAAAGGCACAAATTAAAGCAAAACCAAAAAAAATTGAGATAAAAAATAATCTTAAAAAGGTTTAAAAGAGAATATATAAAAAGGGGAGGAAACGGAAGAGCCAAACGGACACCAGCATGGGTATCACCAGTAAAAAAAAAAAAAAAAAAAAAAAAAACTAGTGGTTTATTTGATCAGTAATAAAGAGGACAAAGGTTTTTTTATATCTGGAGGTTAAACAACAGATGGGGGACAAGATAGGGATGGGTTCAGAAACAGTACGGGGCAGGCGGTGTCTGGATTGGGAGTGTCTTTTGGGGAAAATGTTTTCCATGCGAGGGTTTATTATTGCATTTTTTGCAAAATGGAGGCACAGCATTCCTCTCCTGGGCTCAAGAGTTTCCAGCTTGGCCTTTTTTAGAAGGAGTGAATATGGTACCAAAGTTTCTTTAAAAATTATTCTTTGGGCTCTTTTTTGAATAGATTCAATTTTATCTGATTCATCACGGGAGATGCCAGGATGCCAAACTGGACAAGCATATTCAAGATGCGGGCGGACAAAGGAGGTATAAATCCTTAAAGAATGGGATGGGGGGATGTTAAATTTATTCAAGAGCTTAAGGAGAGACATGGACGCATTAGCTGTACGGACAGTATCTTTCACATGGATATCCCACTTTAAATTAGAGGAAATTGTAACCCCAAGTAATTTAAAGGAAGACACAGAAATATTTTGGGGGATAGGGTCAAGGAAGGCGGGAATAGATTTCAAGAAATTTATTGTCATTATATTTGATTTAGTGGAATTTACTTTCATATTTAGGTTCTTAGCTTCATCCGAAATATGGGATAGAATTTCAAGGGGGTCACTTTTAATGTTTCTGTGACATACTTCGAGGATCGTCAAGTCATCCACGTATTTCCAGCTTTGGGGGAATTCCTTACCAGTTTTGTTAATCATGACCAGAAGTAAATGTGGTTCCAATGAGGTGCCTTGAAGAATTCCACAATATATAGGGAGGGGTTTAGAGAAAATATTTTTGTATTTAACAACTTGGGATCTATTTGAAAGAAACAATATAACAATATTTACTAACAAAGGATCAAGTTTAAAGTTAACTAGGAGTGAACGAATTAGGGTGGTATAGTCAATCAGGTTGAAAGCTTTTTGTAGATCAACCTATACAAGGTTCAGCCAAACATTTGGTTTATCAAGGTTATTTACGATGGTATGCATTAAGTGCACAAGGTAATGGGTGCTGGAAGTTTTCTTTAAGTTACCAAACTGCCGGGTGTCAATACGGGGACAAATTTTATCCTTAAGCCAGTCACAGAGGAAACCTTCATAAAGTTTCGAAAAAACAGAAGTGAGCGTAATGGGGCGAATGTTAGCGAAAGTCAGACTGGCGCGTTTTTTAGGGACAGGTTTTATAAAACCTTGTATCCAGCGACTTGCGAATATACCAAATTTTGTGATGTGGTTGAAAATATTTGAGAAACGCTTAGCAATTTTATCCAAAAAGGGTTCAAATAAGTAAACTGAGATGTCCAAGGGACAAATACTTGATTTTCTGAGCTTAAGAATTTTATTTATAACCTCAGAGGGAGAAATAAAGGGGAAGGAAGTATTGGGAGGAATAGTTGGACTTGAGCCAGTGAAAGGGGGGAGACTTTGCACGATGGAAGCAAGGTACAAGTTCAGATCGTTGGCAGTCTTATTAGGGTGTTCAGGGAAATGAAAAGCCACGTTGGTAGAATTTTGTTTACCTATTTCTATTAAATTTCTCTACGAGAGCTTGGTTTTGTAATCACATGGGCCTTTGACTTCACTATTAAAATTATGAGGAGCTATATTTCTAAATTTTTTCTTTAGGAACTTCCTTATACCACCATACGCACTGATACGACCTGATTGGGAAGAGTTGTTTTTTTTCATTATAATTTTTTTAAATTAATCAGTACCATGAGGATTATCTGTAGAACACGTTTTAAATTTTTTCTCAGGGAAGTGGAATTCATAATTACTCCTCAATAGAATTTGGAGGGACAAAGCCATGTAGTCAACCTCATTTGTTTGATACACAGTGGACCAATTTTCAGTAGTAATCCAGGAGCAAAAATTGAAAAGTCCTGAGTCTGGGAGAGTTATATAAGGGGTTTCATTTATATAACACAACTGTTTAACTTTAGCCAGCGGAGATAAGAAAAGGCTAAAGTGGTAACTACTGCCTAGAGGGGGCAAAGTGGAGACGGGTTTGTAAAACATCGAAAGATTAGTGCAAATTAAATCAAGAGTAGTATTGCCTTTTGTAGTAGGGACATTAACGACCTGTTTTAAATTAAAAGCATTACATGTAGAATCTAGTCTTATATCGTTTGCGTCACCAATCAGGAAAATTCATGCATTTGGGTATTTTGATAGTACAAAGTCAGCACTTGCATGTAATTTTTCGATAAAATTTATTTTGTCAGTGGATCTCTGATTAGGGGAGTAATAAAAACAACAAAGGACAATTAAATTAAAAGGACGCGGCAAGACTTTAGGTCGAACACACACCCACATAACTTCATCAAAGGGATTAAGACATGGAATTGGGATTTCACTTGGATATATATCATTATGGATAAAGAACAAAATTCTGCCACCTTTCTTACTCAGAGTGTGTTTTTATGTTCTGAGTTTAATAAATTTAGAAAAATTGTCAATCTTTAACATGTGCAAATTTTGAGCTTGAACTTCAGTAATAGCGATTACATCTAATCTATATATTTTAGAAAGGGTGTCTAATTCATTGAGTTTTTCAAAGTTAAGGCTTTCAGTGTTGCTCAACAAAAGTTTAGGGAATCGAAAGCGATTTGTGAAGGTACCGTTTCTACACTTTACTTTTTTTATATCACAGGTGCGGTCAGGGATTCTAGTGGAATTCTTGATGGGGGCTAAACTTGCATAATGAGAACAAGGGACAGGGGGATCAAATCCATCTTTTTCAAATACAATTGCATTTAATTGAGCAGGTACTCTAAACTAGCAGAGACTCTAAACAGCGGTAACTATTTGAAGTTTTAGAAACTCTGCATGGAGGTGTTAAAAGAGGATCATTCTGCCTGCTTACTCTTAAACTAGAGTCATACTGGTAGGGTAGCCAGGGGGGATAAAGTACAAGGCAAGGGAGAAAGGTTTCCTGGTGATCTGGGAATAAGTCAAGTTGGGAGTGTTCTTTAAATGAGGGGGTTGGGGGGCAAGATGATGCTGAGGGAGGGAAGTACGGTGGGGGGTCTCTGAGAGGGGAGGGGTTGGGTATGTTTCGGCAAATAACGGGTGGAGTCCAGAACCGGCTGGTAACTTCTTGGACGCACGGAGAAGAAAGGAGTCGAAAGGAAGTGGATTTTGGGGAGGACTATGAGTGAGGGGGGGGGGGTTGGGGATGGTCCGAATTGAGTGGTGATTTTGGGGGTTGGACTGACTGGGCACGCATAAGTACTTGGGTCAGAGGATTGTTTTGAGGGATGGATTCCTGTGGTATACTGCTCTGTATCGGGTATGCAGGGGGATAAGACTGAAAGTCGAATGGAACACAAACAAGGGGAGGGGGGGTCGTGAATACTTTCGGCGTTGCTCTAAAAAACGTTTGGTTTTTAACCTGCGCTCCAAACCTGAAGATGCATGAGCAAAAGTACACGACTTATCAATACAAGATAAAACAGAACAAAGATCAACATGGTCAAAAGTACACTTATAAGACACACAAACTCCCGAAATAGACTGACGAAAAATATGCAGAAACTTGCATTGTTTCCCAAGCATGGAAAAACCACTCTCAAAATGCTCGCAGATCACAGTTTGCTTTCTGCTGATTTTTATATTTATTTCACTTTTATCCTTCACTTTCGTAATTTTTTCAAAGATAATAAAAATGTTATCGTCTGGTAATGACTTCTCCATAACCTTTTTGTTTAGTTCATTATCACCTGATAATTTATGTGAAAAACCGGAAGTCACTGGATTATTCACGAACTCAAGGGCGTCATCAGAAGTCATACTACACGTAGGTATTTATATGCTCTCATGGGATACTCTGCAATTATTGCTGGATTTGCTGAGCTCTAATACTTTATCCCCTAGTGCAGCAATAATTGCTTTGTTGTTTTTTAAGTCCTCTTGTAATTTGGTGATTTTCGATTTAAGGGTCACTTCATTGTTTTCTAGACTGCAGAGTTCATCTTCCATAAGGAGGCGTTGGGAATTATGGGAGTTGACATTTTCACTTAATTTTTTAATTTCAAGATCACGTTCATGGAGTATATCTTTACCAATTTTTTGGTCATTGAGAAAAATATCAACTTGTTTTTTCAAATCTTCTATGGCTACTTCATGGTCTGAATTCGTATCTAACTGAGAATTGTATTTAGCTCGGAGATCAGCCAGCTGTTTGATATGTTTAACACAGTCGACACAACGGGGTACTTGGGAAGCTTGATTTTTTTAAATTGTTGTTGGGGTTGTAGGTTTTGTGGGAGCCTTGGGCGTCGCATGTGGTTTCACGACCAGATATGCAAACAGGGATATGACCGGGGAGGTAGGGCCCTAAAATACCGGACGGGGGGACTGATAGTTTGAAAGAATCCACTCACCACATTGTTTTCTATCCTTAATAAAAATGCCAGCCTATATTGGATGAAACCACTGCTGACACCGACTGCACTGCACTGTTCCACTGGCGGCACGAAGTCCGCACTCAGGGCATGTGAATTTCATGGGCCTTGACATAATAGTGAAACAATAAATCCAGTTAATATAGCTCGAAACTGGTCAATGTGCATTGACTGGTCAATGGACTATGACATCTGCAATGTCTGAATACCAGCATTGGTAGTTTTAGGTGCTTCAGTCTCTTATCATAAGGCATACTTTGCAGACCTGTGATGCATTTGGTGGTATGTCTTTGAACTCCTTCAGTTATTCTGGGGTCATGCTTGTAGAAAGGGAAGCTCAGACAGGTTCGAAAATCCAGGAACTGTCTAACAATAGTCTTGTAAAGTCTCAGGAATACAGTATGGGAGTGGCTGGTGATAGTGCATTTCAGCAGGCCTAGACTTGAGTTAGCTTTTGACACTGCTTGTTGCCAATGCCTGTGGAACTTCAGTTGCTCATCAACAAATACTCCCAAGTTTTGCTTTTCATGACTGGTTTGTAGTTGAATATCAGATTGTTACTTCTGGTCATACATAGTATACTGGCTATGAGGATTGTCATTGCCAAAATGGAGGACACTGCAATTATTGATTTTGAACTCAAGCAGCCATTTGCTGGTCCACTTCTGGATTCTCTGGAGGTGTAATTGCAAGCTTTGTTGAATGGCTGGTCCAAAAAGCAAGGAATCATTGGCATAAAGTGTCATGTTATTTGTGGCTACCTTTGTCATATCATTTATGTAAATGAGGAAGAGGGTAGGGCCTAGGATAGTACCCTGAGGAACTCCTGACAACGTCATATGGTTCAGAGGATACTTTATCACCATTATCTACTACATCAGTGTGGAGGCCAACTGCTGATAATTTGGCCCTAAGGTGTCTGTGGGGGGCACCCTGTCAAATGCTTTGGCAAGGTTAACAGGTACTCCCCTCTCCAGAAGGTCAGTGATGATATTGTAAGTTTCAAGCAAGTTGGTCTCCACTGACCTTCCTGGAAGGAAGCTGTGCTGGTCTGGTGACAGCATACTGTTGGACAGAAGATGTGTCAGAATTTTGGCATTCACAAAGCATTCCAGTGTTTTTGCTATAGCCAAGGTTAAGCTGATTGGCTGTTAATTCTCTGCATTGGTCTTGTCACCTTTCTTGAACATTGGTTTCATGTTAGAGCTCTTCCAATCCAAAGGCACAGTCTTTGAGTCAAGGGACTTCTGAAATATTTGACAAAGTGGAGTTGAGATATCATTAGCCAGTTCTTTAAGGAGGCTTAAGTGGATGTTGTCCAGCCCAGCTGACTTGTTAATATCTAGCACTTCAAGTTGCTTTGTGATGGACCCTGAAGAAATTTTGATAGGTGGCATAAGGTTCAGTACACGCTGTGCTGGACTGTTTGAGAGAGGATTGGCAGGTTCATTGGTAAACACTGATGCAAATTGCTTGTTGAGTAACTCAGCAATTTCTGGCTCATCCATAACTTCCATGCCATCATATTTCTTCAGCTTCTTTATTGAATTCAATTCAATTCAAACTTCTTATTTCCTCCAAATATGAAGAGTAAAATTAAAAAGAATAATAACCACTAATCAACACACAATAGTTACTTGAGTAACTCAGCAATTTCTGGCTCATCCATAACTTCCATGCCATCATATTTCTTCAGCTTCTTTATTGAATTCAATTCAATTCAAACTTCTTATTTCCTCCAAATATGAAGAGTAAAATTAAAAAGAATAATAACCACTAATCAACAGGCCATAGAATTCTTTTAAACCATATAACAACAAGTACGCAAAGGCCTTTGATCAAACTTACCACACAAATTAACACTCCATTCAATAAATAATAAATTAACACTTAAAATTAAAAATTCACAAATTAACCCTTCATTCAATAATTAATAAATAAAAAAAAGCTTCATGCACAGCTTTATATAAATTATGAGAAAAAGGAGGTAATTTAGATAAAAATTTGTTTTTGTTTTTTCTCCAAAACATCAACAGGGTTTTTTATTTTACATGTATTCATTAAAAAAGTATATGATTTTAGATTTAGAAAAGCGGCAAAGGAACTTTGCAAAATTAAAAAAGGAGGTTTTTACATGCGTAATATTACTACTTCTAAAAAACGGGAGAAGCAATGAAAAAAATAAAATCTGAGGCAAAGTGACAGTATTATATACCCAAGCCAGTGATTTAAGAGAAAGAAGATCGCGAAGACAAATTACTGCCCCGAAACTAGATGCCATTCTACTTTTAACTGCTTTAGAAATAGAATCACAGCATAGAGCTAAAGTTGGTCCATAAGGCACACCAAGATATAAAAAAGATTCCAAAGGTTTTGAAATACTATCATAAATACGAACAGAAATTTCTGAATTAACAATAATCATTAGCCTTAGGACCAAGAATTAAAAACTGACACTTTTCAGGGCAAAAATAAAGTCCAAACCTTTGCTAAAAAATCTACATTTTGTTGATGTGACTGAAGTGATCAGCTCAAAAGGAGTAAATCATCTGCGTAAGCAATCCATGACAGAACATAACCTTTACCATAAATAAAAGTCAACTGAATTTGATCAAATTACCCCAAAACAGTAATATTGAAAATCCAAGAAGAAATAATGCTTCCTTGCCTCAGCCCCCTACATAACTTAACATTATAATCACTAAACTGATTCTTGCACTTAATACAAATACAAGATGAGTCATACCCCTTTTTTAAAACAAAACTACTGGTAGGGGGTATTATTCTTCAGAAGCCCAGTCATAGCCCAAGAATGGATAATTGAATCATACACCCCCGCAAAATCTAATGCAAGGGTATAAACTCTATCCCATTGCTTACAGAAGGATATTATTCTTGAAAGGAGGGTATGAGCAACATCCATGCTTAGCCCCTTACGGAATTCAGTTTTATTCAGGCCTTGGTTACAAGACTCCAGAGACTTTAATAAAACTAACTCAAAAACTTTGCAAATCTGGCATGAAACAGCAATTGGCCTGTAATCAGAACATCAATCCGTATTCCCTCTTTTTTGAAAGGGGTGAAGTGGTAGCATAAGAAAAGCTAGTTGGAAGAACTCCAGAAGAAAGAATAATAGTAAAGAGAGTAGCAAGAAGAAGGATTGCTTTGGGGAATGCCCATTTTATATGGTTTGAATGTATACCATCATGATCAAAAGAATGCTTACTTTTTAGAGTTTTAATTGCTGCTGTTACATCTTCAACAGAAACAGATATTTTACTATTTTGGCAGGGCTTTGAAATTTCTTCTAATAATATCACCAGATGAAAAAATTTGATTATAATGAGTGAGCTATCCAATGAGTTATTCAGAGAACTATTAGAATCTGATGAACAATTATTATTATGACATTTAGAATTAACAAAACTCTAAAGCTCATTCTTATCACTTGTAATCCTTGAACCAATTTCATCTCTTAATAATTTCATTATGCAAATGCAACTCAGCCCAAAAATACGTTTAGTTAGTTTCATACCATCATAAAAGGGTCCAGATCGCGGTTTTCCTGTGCAATTCCAAAAGTAACAAGGTAATAATGCGTTCTTTTGGCTTTGCTTTAAAATCGGGTTAAGGTTCCAACCTAAAACACGAGATCCACGACAGAAAGAATCAGTCATAAATGCTTTATTAGCCCCGACTTTAAAACTATGAACAATTTCAAGGTAAAATAGATCAATATCAATTTGGTCAACATCCTTAGAATAATTTACAATTATTTTAGCCAAAAGTGTATCTGGTTCTTCATGATATTTGTACATTTTTTCCTGATCCCAGATCATTTTTATTTACAATTTGACTAGAACAACAGATAATTTTAAATGATGGAATTTGAATATTTAAATGAAAAGAAAGGTAAAAATGGTCACTAATTGGCATATCCAATCCAACATGAACAGGATGTGGCAACAACGCTGCATTTGAAACACGCACATGGTCTAGATTAGAGCCAGAACCAGAATTATGGACATATGTAAAATACGCATCTTTTAAAACCATAGTGAAAACCAAAATAAAAAATAAAAGAGCGGACATCAGAAATAGCAAGGCTGCAGTTAAAATCCCCGCAAATAAGCCACTGGAACTCTGTTGAAACTTTCGCCACAAATCACGATAATTCTAAACATGCAAAATTGAAATCAAAATCAAAATCAATGGTATGATAATTTGTTGGTAAATAGCACGAGAAAACAATAATCCCTGGGATTTGAACAGCAACAAAATAACAATTAACAGCAAACACTGGAACTGGAATATTCTCTCAAATAAATATGCAAGTGCCCCAGATGGGCGTCCGCCTGTAGACGTAGCTGGAGAGATAAAACACTTAAACTGCTGCAACAGGCTCGAAAAAAGACTAGTAGAGTGGTCCAGTAGGTGATGCTCTTGCAGACACAAAATATCCAGATCGCGCAGCATAGACTGCAATACTTGATATTTATCACCAGATCCATTCAGATTCAGAGATATAATCTTTGCACCTATCATTTTTTCTTTTTTTTGCAACTTTTTTGGTCAACCATTTGCAGCAAAAGCTAAATCCAGTATGCTCATGAGATCCAAAATGGAAGCAACAAGAATCATTCTGGCAAGGGTTGTTCCGAGAATGAGTGTGTCCACTGCCGAGACACTTGAGTCAATGTTCCACGCTAGAGCATCCCGACGATATATGCTCTAGCGACCCGCATTTGTAGCACATATGCGCTAAAAACTTATAATCAGTAAGGCGGAAATTTTCGTAGCCAATGTGAATCCTATGACGCAAATAATGAGACTCAGCCGTCGCCGAACGGAAGTATACACGATGTGATTTTGAAACACTGATGCGCTGTATCTCTTTGATACCTTGGTTAGAACCGCACACACTCTGGATCGATTGGGAAGTCCCCTCGTAATAATAAACTGACAATTCTCGATTTGCGAACCTCAGTTTTACTGACCTCTTCATTCAAACAGGCTTTCAATTTTTCAGCGTATTGTCTTTTCATATGAATGACCCATTTCGGTTGTTGGGATGTTGATTCCTTAGAAAGTGAAATATGCACTATACCATCAGCTCCATTCAATGATTTCAGAGAAGCTTCATGCTTTAAGAAATCATCACAATCTTGTGGCGGTGAATCTACTACAAGGCCCACTGTTTCTGATTTTCTATTCAGCAGAGGCCAAGATTTATCATTAAGTTTTTCTCTATTTATACAGCGCAAAACCTCGCTCTCTACTCCATCACATCACTCTTTCACCACAGCAGGAGTCTCTACTACCTTACTTGTGATGTCAACCTTGAAATTGTTCATCAAGTTCATTAATAATGCTAGAAAGATGCCAGTCCCAGGTTTGAATTGCACAGCTAAAGTGAGCATTTTGATCCGTATCTATCGCAGGTATTGCATCACTTGCAGTCATGACGAATTTCAGATTTGGCAAGTGAGGGGTTGCATCCTGAGAAATAAGGATGTCTAAAATATCGTGCAACAGGCTTTGCTTAGCAGAGGGACCACGACAGGCAAGGAGTTTATGTGTGGGATTCGCTAGAGATGTTAGGAGGCTTCTAGCTTGATCAAGATGATCAGTAGAATATAAGTTTGCACACGCAGATATACAAGAGGCGGACGAAATTCCTGGCTGTAGACAGTGCCGGAAAAAGCTTAAAACTGGTGAATAAACAAGAGTCTCTGAAGAAGGCAGGATATGCGGGGAAGCAGGTTTATCAGCAAATTTCTCGCAGCAGTCCGAGCACTGATATATTATAATATTGTCTCTCAATGCTTTGAAGAATTTCACAGCGGTTATGGCAGAGGCGACCACAACCCCCAACGGATGCGTTGCAAATAACTTTCTCGTGTTGCAAAACATAGGCTCTCTTTGCAAACTTTGCATCCTGTCTTGTACAACTTTTCAGAAGCCATGGCAGCGATTTATCAATTAATAATAAAAAAAAAAAAAAATTAATAATAATAACATATAAATATCAACTTGGTGCTATGTGCTAAGGAAATGGAAGGGGGCTACCCCAAACCACTACCCTTCCTTCGCCTGAGTCTATTACCAGATAAAATCTCTGCTTATGGAAGGTGTTCTCCTCGATGATCTTATATAAAAAAAAACAGTTCATAAATGCTCACAGTCTCTCACTGCGTCTTGCGCACAAATTCATTTAGTTTCACATAGCACCTTCCTTCACGCAATTTAATTTACTCTAATTTATTTCAAGCTTAATCCTTATTCCAAACTAAGTCACTGAATTAAATTCAAGCTCAAGCAGTGAATTAATGAATATCAAGAATCTAGGTCAAGTTCAGGTCAAATTCATCAAAAGTCCACTGTCATTTATTCCAAACTAAGTCACTGAATTAAATTCAAGTTCAAGCAGTGAATTAATGAACATCAAGAAACTAGGTCAAGTTCAAAGACTTACTTGACTTATTGCTCCTGCTGGTGGTCCAGCATAGAGAGACACGTGACTCTTTGCCTCCATTCAGAACGGTCCTGTGCAACCGTGACTGCTTCTTGTATATCAGTACAGATCATTGAGAGGTACTGGGTGAGGCTGTCCCTCCATCTGAACCGGGTCCTTCCGCGGGGGCGCTTCCAGCCATGCGCAGGGGGATCAAAATTGAAGAGAGTGCTGGCGGGTGTTTCTGCTGGCATGCGGACCAAATGGCCGAACCACCGTAGGGTTCGTGCAGTGACCTGACGAGAGCTGGGGGTCTGATCTGTTAGCGCCAGCAATCGGGCGTCTGAGACGAAGTCGTCCTATCTGATCCCTTCAATACGTCTCAAGAACTTTGTTTGGGCCACGTCTATGGCATCGCGAGCAGAAGCAGCAGCCGGCCAGGTCTCAGAACCGTAGAGAAGGACTTGGGTTACGGTGGTGTTGTAGATCCGCATTTTTGTTTTTCGGCTGATGTTGGACTTTGACCACACTGAACGGCATAGTCGTGCCATAATTGATGCGGCTTTTCCGATGCGCAACTGAACTTCAGTTTCGACTGAGCCGTTTTCTGTGATGACAGATCCAAGGTAGGTGAAAGACTTGACAATTTTGATAGTGTGCCCTGATACGTTGAATGCTGGTGAGTTGGCGGTGTTACCTGCGGAGTCAACGATCATTATTTTTGTTTTCTGCCAGCTAATATGTAGTCCCACTTTCAGGGCTTCTTCCGACAGTGTGTTAAGGGCTTCTTCGAGTTCAGCTGCAGAAGTGTATATCAGGGCAATATCATCAGCGAAGTCGCAATCGACTAAAACTCTGTCGCCATACCTTAGTCCGAAGGGGAGCCGGTTCGTGGTTCGATCCATGACATAATCAATCACCGAGTTGAACAGTTCAGGAGCAGCAGCACAACCTTGCCATACACCGGTATTTATTTCGAACAGTGAGCTTCGACGACCATTAACCTGGACGGAGCTTTTTGTACCAGTGTTGAGCGCCTTGAACAGGCGACAGTATTTGTCTGGGAGACCTGTTTGTTCTAGTATCAGCCAGAGAGACTCACAGTCGATCGAGTCGAAGGCTGCTTTAAAGTCAACAAAGGCTAGGTACGCTGTACGCTGGAACTCACGAGCTTTGTCGATGACCTGGCGTACGGTGAAGATCTGCTCGGTCGTGGATCTGTTCGGCATGAAACCTGCTTGCTGAATCCGGCGGCACTTACGGATGAACTGGGTTGAGAGTTTACGGTGAATTAATACTGGTTGAGAGAAAGCTTTAAAGTTCAAGAAATGCAAAAAAGATGTTTTCTCTTGGGAGACTGAATGAAGAATGTCTGTTATGATCTTTGCTATATACGTAGTTCCTGAACCTTTTGGGGTTTCTTTTGTTATCATCTGCAAGCTTGGACTTAAGTTTTAATATAATTGTTTTGTGAGATTTTGTAGTTTATTTTGAGCCTTTGCAAACTTTTCACAGTGATTATCTTTCCCCATTTTCTGGTACTTGTTCCAGTATTGTTTTTTTTCGTTTGTTCTCTATTTATCTGAGACGTCATGTGTGGGAGTGTATTGGTCTTCAGCCCGAGTTTCGTAGATGTGTGCTTTTCTGGTGCATTGTAACCTTCTCTTGGAAACTGATCCATTGTTAATCTACCTCCCCTTGAAGCAAAGACCGCCAGTCCACGCTACTCAACTCTCCTTTGATTGTAAGTCTTTTTGATATAATTGTTTTTAATCTTGGGGAAGGCTAAATTGATTTCAATGACAAGGTGGTCACTTTTGTCTAAAAGGGGGTGGTAACTTATGCTTTGTAGCTGTTCTTTATTTCTGAGGAATACCAAATCAAGGAGGGCTGGTCTCTGGAAAAGTCAGTGCCTGGTTGGCTTTTCAACTATCTGTGGCAGGATTAGATCATGAAGGCACTCAGAGCATATATATATATATAATATAATATATATATATATATATATATATATATATATATATATATGAAGTTGTGTATGCCAAGGTTTTGTTTGCCTGCAGCAGTGCATTCTTTCAGTTTTTTGGCAAGCTGTTTGGGCTTTTCATGGTCAAGGTGGACCTGGGTATTCTCCTTTCTAGTAAGCAATATTTTAATAACTTGCTTTTTGATTTGGAAGAAGGACACAGTGAACAACAGCAGCAGAGGAGTGTTAGGTGCCATGGTTCTGTAGCTCTGCCCATTTAAATGTCAAACATTACTCAAAGGACTCTATGTAATTCCGTACTTGCTCAACAGGAAGTTTTGGACAGTACTTACATCATCTTTTCTGCTGGACATTGGAATTCCATAGTCAACTAAGTTTTTCTTATGCATTTCGCGATCTTTTTTCGGCATGGATTATTTCACGTTCTTCTATCTCAAGGGACTGCTGGAGGTTTACACTCAGAGCCTGGGCCTCAAATAAACTTTCAAATGGGGATAGATCCATTTATTTAGACAGTGAAAAAACAGGTACAAAAGTCCAGATATTTCGATCACATATACAGCAACTGTCTTCAGTAGAAAACCTGGACCTCTGCCTGAACAATCTGTTTAGTTTTGGCAATGCTACACTTGGATGATAAAGCTACCTCAACGCTGTTCATCTTGTCCAGTATAGCAATAAGTTCTGCTCTAAATGTAGTCTCAGATTACAAAATTGTGTTTGAAAGACTTGCCTGGAGGCTTGACATAGCCTGTGAGATCACCTATGTAATGTCTTGGATAGTAGCTGCTGAATGCATAGGAGTTGTGATTGCAGGAGCAGCCACTTTGCACTGTGGACATGTTCATTTAGAACCACGTATATCCTCCATTTCATTTAGCAGAGCATACTCATTGCCAGATATGTTCAGGCAAACACAACACATCATTTGTCACAGTCATTGCAGTTAAAGCACGCTTGAGTTTTCATCAAGGTCCAAGCTACAGAACAGTCATTTGTCCGCATTCTTTTTTGGGTTTTCTCTTGGGCGCTTTGCACTGCGTGGCGGCGTCATCTCTGGATAAACCTTATTCTGTGGTTTTTGGCTGGATTTTCAAATTCGTTGAAAAGAAAAGTATATTTAAAGGTCGTCAATTTTAATCCACGAGCTTCCAAAAGAGTAGTATTGCTCTCAGACTCCAAAGGAGCCCTTGAAGTCAAGTTCCAGCATATCCTCAGCCACCAAGACATCAAATATAATGAGCTAGCAGCCCAGATAGCTAGTAACTCCTTGAATAATCCAATTGATCTCAATTTGAAGGCCCAGACCTTCAGAGACATACTCAGAAGAAGAGCTCATTGAAAAAACAAGAATGCCCATTCCATGACAGGTAGATAACATTCTTTATTATAGTATCAAAAGCAACTCTTTGATCCTGAGAAACGAGGAGTTTATTTGGCATAAAGGAGCCAGTCCATATTGCAGACTTTGCAACTCATTTCCAGAATTCTTGAACCACCTGATTTATGAATGTCAATGCATCCAGCAGCAAATAATTAACATTAGGAGAATCTTCAGTGAGGCAAAGTTCCTACCTGACATAAACGTGTTGCTGCTCTCAAACCTACCAGCTAACACTGAAAGGCATCTATACAAAAGTATTTTTGATTTCCTAAGACAACAATATCTGCGACAAGTTCACATAGATGGTAGCAAGACTTATTCCTGACCCATCATCCCCTGTAGGTTGAAAATCGTTGTGAAGTCAAAAGGAGACCGAAGTGGACTCTAGAAAGCTTGGCATTACAAGGAGAAGATATGGGCAACTCCAAAGCAGCAAGAGCAACAAAGAAAATTCAAAATACGGGAACGTTAAAATCACAGGGGAATTGAAACTTATATATCACCAGTTTGGAAACACATAAGCAGATTAAAACACCAATGTGAGTAACTGTAATATAACACTTTAGGGTCTATTAAGTAGGAAAATAACACACTAGATTTGGAAAAATGTCTTTGACACTCAAGCTGAGGCAATAATCCACAATTCAAATTTCACAATGTCACATGGGTTTGTTAATCAACATTGACTAACAGTTGTCAAAATAAAGGTGACCCATCTCCTCTCAGACACTATCTACCCTAATTCCCTTTCCAAATACCATCTTGCCTTCCCATCCCCCTCCCTCCCCATCAAGGACTCTTCCAATTTGACTTCTTGCCCTATCCCTGTGGTGACCCTACCCTGTCCCATTCATTTTATTTCCCATAATGGCTACCCTATTAAATATGACTCTGGTTTGAGAGCTCATACATGTGAAAATTATCCTGTAATAAATTGCAATTGTTCTCCCTTGCTGTCATCTAGAAAACCAGTTGCACTTTCCTGATCAGACCTATAACCAAAATTAAAATCCTACCCAAGAATTACAGAAACTCATCATCTGTCACGTTTCCAAAAGCGCTTTAAATTTCCAAAATTTTTAGTGCCTATTTTTAGTCAATGGACCGGTAACCTGCTTTGACCTGCAATTTCGAAGAAACTTGTACCACCTGTACTTAAAGCAGTATCAAAAAATTCAAGAACAGTTAGTGAACTTTTTAAGTCAATGGACCGGTAACTTGCTTTGACCCGGAAATGATTATTTTGTTTAGTATAAAAGCAGTTTGTTTTAATTTTGATAAGTTAGTAACTCTACTGATGATGATGACCGACTGTGCCATCGAAATATTTAGAGTCTTTGTTTTATATTTTCGTTTCACTGTCTAATAAAAGGACCTATCCCTATTTGGAATTCTTATTGATTTCGTCGTAGAAAAGGCAGTGTGGTCATGGAGAATAATAGTAACGTCGTATATATGGGGATGACAGACCAACTTCAGAATCAGCAACATTTGTTTTGCTATTAGAAGAATAAAATGATAAATTTAGCACCTGTAAATTCAGCATTATTTCATTTTTAATTGGAAGAATATTCAACGCAGTATTACAAGATTCAAGAACAGTTCGTGAACTTTCTAAGTCAATGGACCGGTAACCTGCTTTGACCTGCAATTTCGAAGAAATTTGTACCACCTTTACTCAAGGCAGTATTAAAAAATTCAAGAACAGTTAGTGAACTTTTTAAGTCAATGGACCGGTAACTTGCTTTGACCCGGAAGTGATTATTTTGTTTAGTATAAAAGCAGTTTGTTTTAATTTTGATATGTTAGTTACTCAACTGACGATGATGACTGACTGATTCATCAAAATATTTAGAGTCTATGTCTTATATTTTAATCTCACTATCTAATAAAAGAACCTATCCCTATTTTAAATTTTTATTTATTTCGTCATAGAAAAGACAGTGTGGTCACGGAAAATAATATTAATTTTAGTGCCTAATACTGAAAGTCTTAATTTTGACAAGCTTACTGAACTTATTGTGCTATCAGAATTAAATAAAATTAATGTTATAATTATTATAGAAGTACAATCCCATGACCCAGGGTCCCTTTGTCTGTCAAATTATTCAAGACTTTATTAAACTTTGTTCTTCAGATCACCCCCTCCCTCCCCCCCCCCCAAAAAAAGGAGGCAGGATGTTGTTTTTTTCTAAGAGCCACCTTTACCCCAAAATTATCCATGTTTCTTATCTATCTGAGTATGATGAAATCCAGAGGCTAAGTTTTTTTTCTAAAAGTACTGTCACTTCACAATAATATTATTGCAATTGTATTCTTGCGTTACTCCACAAACCAAAATAAAATTAAGCAAATAGTTAAAATACGAACTACTAGGGGAAATACCTCTCTAGATGTCATTTTGACTAATATGAATGATTTTTACAGTCACCCCTCAGCTTTACCCCCTTTGGATAGGAGTTATCATCTTTCCCTCGTCTTGTCTACTTCTTCAAATTTCAAGCATCCTTTCAGTTCATTAAACACAAAAATAAAGAACATAGGCACTTCTTATAAAGATGAAGAACAAGAGCTATGGCAACGTATTAATGTAACTAGTGTAAAGGAGTTGTTTCCAAGTGTGGAAACAACTCCCAACAACAGTGGATGCCATAAATAATGCCCCGAAACATATCACTGTTAACACCTACCCAAAATCCAATTGATAAATTGAATGTGCAAATAACTTGCTAAAATATTGTGACACTTAAGATCAGTTGACCAAGGTCCAGGAAACATTACACTGAATGTATTTCTAAAATCGTAATATTTTCAATGGCTTGTGGGCTCAATTAAATTAAAACCTACCCAAGAATTACAGAAACTCATCTGTCACATTTCCAAAAGTGCTTTAAATTTCCAAAATGTTTAGTTCCTAATGCTGAAAGTCTTAATTTTGACAAGCTTACTGAACTTACTCTGCTATCAGAATTAAATAAAATTAATGTTACAGTTATTATGGAAGTATAATCCCATGACCCAGGGTCCCTTTGTCTGTCAAATTATTCAAGACTTTATTAAACTTTGTTCTTCAGATCCCCCCCCCCCAAAAAAAAGGGAGGCAGGATGTTGTTTTTTTCTATGAGCAACCTTTACCCCAAAATTATTCATTTTTCTTGTCTTTCTGAGTATGATGAAATCCAGAGGCTAAGTTTTTTGCCAAAAGTACTGTCACATCCCAATAATATTATTGCAATTTAGTCTTGTGTTCCTCAAAAAACCAAAATTTTGATGCAAAATGTAAATTTATCCTGCAGACAAATTTACATTTGTCTGCAGGATCAGAACAGCAGGAAAAACATCAAGCAGAGCAAAAGCAACAACCACAAGGACATCTGCAAATCTAATGCCATGTTGAAAGCCAAATTGATGGGAAGGCATGTTAGAATTTTTTTCAAGCTGTTCTATGAACAGTAGATCATAAAGCTTGCATAAACTAGTTGATACAGTTGTGGGTCTGAAAAATGTGCATTGAATGGAGGTGTTTTCTTTTTCGGAATAGGAGAAACATCTCCCACGCATAATGTTGATGGAACCAAACCTTTTGTAAAAATTGTCTGCAATAGTAGTATTAGATGTTCTAAAAGCTGTAGCACCATCATAATTTAAAATTTAGAGCCTGAATTCCATCTATGCCTTGTGACTACTTTGGTTTAAGATGTGTAATAGCATCAGTAACAGACGTCACAGATGGATGCTTGATCAGCAGAACAAAGGGTGCGTTAATTTCTAAGAGCAGGCATATGGAGCAGTTAGATTACAGTTAATATCACCAACTAATAGATATTCGGAATTACTAGAAATAATACTCAAAATGATTCTCAACCCTTTTCAGAGGTAAGAGCAAAAATTCATTCAGATGTGCCAATATGGTAATCAGTTGACAAATAAACATTATAGATAAATATGTTATCAACTTTGCAATCAAGAAAGTTATGAGTGAATTCTTCAAGCATCAAATGTAATGCGGAATAATCTTCTCCGGCAAATAATTTAAGTGGCCTTGTAAGCAAATCACGTTAAGTTCTGAGACAAGCTCATCAAGAACAGACGACTTTTGAACAAACCTACCATTAATGTTTTGAGTTAAGCCTCTCATATTGACATTTATAGTTGACCATGGGCACTCTGACCATGTGGATTAGGCTGAAGTTGAACGATTGTTTGGATATTTCACACTGTATTAGATATGGCCGACAACTTTGCATAATACACAGAACATACTAGCTGTACACACATTAGAGTGGTTGGATATGTGATCGGCTGAACCACATCTGCCACAGATAGTACTGGATTGGTAATTCACTGTTAGATGACCTACCTTGTGACACTTAAAGCATAGGCAGATATTGTAGATAAATCTTTTTGACAACCTTAGATAAGGTTTGGCTCTTTTGATTTTGTCCAATTGTTGTAGTTGCAGTAGTAGGCCTAATAAAGATAGAAGTAGAAATGTAGATAATTTCGGAGACCACACTGCCTTTCCATGACGATAAATAAAAGTTCAAATAGGGATAAAATCCTTTTAATCCGTCAGACAGTGTTACCACTGATGACGGTCACTGTATATGTGACCGAAATATCTGGTATTTTTGTGAATTTCTATCACTGTTATAAAAAACACTGTCTATTAAAAGGATTTTATCCCTATTTGAACTTTTATTTATCGAAGTAGAAATGGTAGTAGCAGTAGAAATAGTGACTGCTGTAGAATTGCTTGTAGCTGTTTACAATTGTAATCAGAATAGTAGTAGTTTAAACTGTTAGTATTTGCAGTCACAGTTACAAGCAGTTGCAGACACAGTCACAAGTAATTGCAGTTGCAGTTTCAAGTAATAGCAGTCACATGTTCTTGAAGTTCTTAGCTTAGATATATAAGATACACGCTCTTGATAACCTTAATGCTGATAGTCTCTTTGATTCAGTTCAACACTCCCTGAAGTATCATCTTCATACCCTTAGAATTTTGGACTCACCCAGGATCAAATACCCCCTCCCCTTTCTCAATGATAAACCCTATTTATAAACAATGGGACAATACCTTAATTTACAACCTTTCCCTCAGGAGCGTTGGGGCTCATGTTGTCTCTGGAGGTATGGCTATTGGAGCTTTTGACCAATTTGAACACTTTTGTTATATCGAAATTTCATCAATGTTGGGGGGGGGGGGGGATCTAATATGGGCAAGGAGGATTGGTTGCCCTCCAATCACTTCCAAAACACCCCTCTCAACATATTGTGAAAGTTTTAACTTAGGACTTTTAGCTGTTCCTGGGATATTGCTGATGCACCTTTTGAATAACAAGCATGTAGATAGTGTGTTTTGATTTTGTTTAGCTCTTCCTGAAAGTTTTGACCTTACTACCATAAGCCTTATTGGAGACCAACGCCATTTTCATTCGAAGTCTTCTTAGCTTGTTGATTATAAGGCAAATATTCCAATAAAGGATCATAAATTCAAAACACAGTAAGAACGTATTTCATAAATAATGCTTGATTTTCACCAACATTTGTGTTCAAAAGGTTTTGAAGTTACTAATTATGAAAATGATGAAGTTGGGGAAGAAAATTATTGATGGAAAGATGTGTGAGTGGGTAATATTTTTTTTTTTTGAGGGAGTTTTCGTATTTTGCTTCATAGGTTTCATAGGGTTTTCATAGGTTTCTTAGTTAGTTTTCTTATTTTGCTTAATGCATTTTCAGATTTAAACAAAAATTGCCAGAAGTAATTTTTAATTAACAAAAACTCAATGCTTCTGACCTAACCATTTTTTTTAATATCTGTTTTTAGAAAATATTATTAATTTCATAAACATAATCCAAATTGTTTGTTAAAAATATAGTTATGGTGTTAAGTACGGTAAGGTACTTTATATGATTTTTTTTTTTTGCAAAAAATGCACCAAAAACAACAATTTCGGAAACAAAAGTTTTGTTTCTTTTACGGCAGTGGTGTCAACTGAAGGTGGGGGGGGGGGGGGTATGTGTTTTGGGATTTTTGTCTCCCCTTGATTCTGGAACATGCTTTTTTTTTAGGGTAGTCTCATTGTAAAATACCCTTTTTTTTGTAGTCTCATGGAAAAGTTAAAAACTTCAAATTTGCCTTCCGGCCTCGATTTTGAAAAATATATTTCACCCTCCTCCCTAAATTTCCATGAAGTGGTACCAGTGTTTTACAGATTGCCTCATGAAAACTAGGTCTATTATCTTTAAGCATTCCTATTTTTAAAGCTCAGGTATTGTCTTAAAAAAGTCAACCAAATTCTGTAAAAATGTTAAAAACCATAGGCTTTCTGAAATGGGAGGCTTCTTATGTATTTTGCAAATGAGTTTTCTGCAAAGCTTACAAATGCTATAATTTTTCTCTGGTGATATTGAAAATAGAATCATGTTTTTTTTACCTGTTTCAGTTCCTGGCATAAGTCACCATGAAGTACGATGGAAATCGCGATCGCAGAGAGTCAGAGCAGTTTAGAAAACTGTTCATTGGAGGCCTTGACCAGAAGACTACAGAAGACAGTCTTAGATCTCATTTTGAACAATGGGGTGAAATTGTAGATGCTGTTGTCATGAGAGATCCAGAAACAAAGAGGCAAGTATCAGTTTATATTTTGATATTGTTTGTTTATATCCCCGTGGTTGTTTTTGTTTAAAGTATAATGTGATTCGTGATTCTGTTTAAAGTATATGATATCATGAGGACCCAGTGCTCCAAGTTGCAGTAATGTAAAAGGCAGTTTGGTATATAGTACAAGTTTCGCAGGAGTTTAGGAAACTATAAAATGTGTTAATATTATTTTGAATATTATCAATAAACAGTAATTTGTAAAAAAGGGGTCTTTGTCTTGCTGTTCAAGATACAGTAAAAAAAACTCTAATGCAGAGCGGTTTTTAAGCAGTCCCGGTGTCCCAATGTTGGTTATTTGGTTTGAAACAATGATCAATGGTGTGACCCTGTAAGCTCAGCCAGAGTCGACCCAGTTCTAAATGGGTACCTGGGAAATCTGGGAGAAAGACATGGGAAGTGTTGAATGATTTGCCCCCAATCACGCACTGCACTCCCGGTCGAAGGCATGAAATCAGGAGGTTGATACCTGTGCAGTGCAAATCATTGGTCAGCATGCCAAAAAAGTTTGTTTTTTTTTTAGTAAGTTTAACACATTTATAGAAAGGGTTGTGTTACTAGCCATAATTAAATATATATCTACCTTATTACTTATTATATCATAGTTGTCTATACCCTTTATACTGTTTTGTTGTATTTTAAATACAAAACACTTTGACAAACATCATCAATTAGCCTACTATCTTGCCATAACACAGCAAATTAGATTCAGAGCTGCTCAGAGGGGACAGGGCAACCAGGGCTGCTGCCCTGGGTGGCAATGCAGAGAGTTCGCCTGTTTTGATCAGATTTTCACTTTGATTTGTTACTATTAACCCTAGGAACAAACTGTGATTGCATTTGAACAGTAGATGGTATGGTATTCTGGGCCATTTCAGAAGATATTTCTTCTTGTTTGAATAATAAATAAGTTTTACTCATAATAAAGCATGATGGCAAAATTTCAGTTCCAACAATTCTTGAAAGGTAACATTTCAAAAGTGTAATAGTTCAGCATCCAACTTGTTCTTGTACTTGAAGGTAGTTTAAACTAGCATAAGAATTATAGGCTGATGCTCTGTAAATATTATTTTAAGAAGTTAGAAACTTTTACAAGCAATAAAAAATATTTTTAGCAAAATGATTACATCAAATTAATTACCTTTTGATGCTGGTTCAAAATATATATAGGACATACAAGATTCATCAAGTTTAATGGTGTCCATAAATAGCTATAAGCTTGAGAAAATTTGACTGATTTTCAAAGAAGATGGAAAACCCACATGAATGCAAGCAATCTTAATGAGAATCACATCCTCAGATGTGATCCAAGTGTTCCCATGGGTATTGGGGTATCTGATGCTGAAGGAGCTGTTCCTTGGCACTAATTTTCTGGCAGGTGCAACAGGCATTGTATTTCTGGATGCATAGCTTGATGGATTGACTCAACCCAGGCTAGTAGATAACAGATCGGGCTCTATGTTTAGTTTTCTCTATGCCCAAGTGTGATGCATGGATGCTCTTCAGAATTTTATTCTGCATGCTTCTCGGGATGACCAGACGATCGTTTTTAAAAACTATTCCATCGATGACGGTCAGATCATGTCTGACCTGCAAAAAATCCGTAATGTCAGCCGGTATTAGGCTTCTTGTTTTTGGCCAACCCTCTTGTATGATTCTCTGAAGAGCTTTAAGTTGTTCGTCTTTGGCCGTTTCATCCTTCAGTTCACTGAGCCTCTCACAAGTGATTGGAAGGAGCTTCATGACCAAATGGACAGCAATCAATCTCTTTCTGGAGGGAGTCCTCTTGTGATGGAATGTGAAGCCGTGAAAGAATGTCTTGGACAGGAATTACCTTGCTGGGTCTGTAGGTTACAGAATAATCATAGGGCTGTATCTGCAGCAGAATTCTCTTAAGCCTGGCAGAGGACTTAATGATTAGGCGGTTCAACACTGTCAAGTGGTTTTGGTCGGTTACTATGTTGAAGCGTCGACCATACGAATGCTGGTGGTAATGACGGCATCCAAAAACGTTCGCGTACAGTTCTTTTTCTGTTTGGGAATAGTTCTGTTCAGCATCTGTTAGTGATCTTGATGCATATGACACAACACTGTTGTTCTGAAGCATAATCGCACCAAGCCCAGATTTTGATGCGTCTACTTGCAGCTCAATGTTACTGCAATGTGGATCAAAGATAGTTACTCTTCCGCATGCTGAAGAACCTGCTCATGATCAGGGGTCCAAATGAACACCTTTTGCTTCTGCAACAATCTCAACGGCACGTTTTGGGTAGACAGGGTTGGAATGTACCGGGACAGGTAATTGAGAATTTCAAGAAGGGTCTGCAGCTGTTCCCGTGATTTTTGCAAAGGCATTTCATGGATAGCCTTGACCTTCTTTGGACCCGGGTGGATACCCTCACCAGATGAAATGTGACCAAAATAAGGGATGGATGTTGCTTTCAGGATGCACTTTTCCTTGTTCATTTCCACTCCCTTCTTTTAGCTATTTGTAGCGTCTTTCGAAGATTGACGTCGTGTTCGTCTTCTGATTTGCCTGAGATGATCGTGTCGTCACTTATGACAGAAAAACAATCCAATCCTGCAAAAATGTCTTCCATAGTTTTCTGAAATTCATCTTGAGCTCATGTAAGGCCAAATGGCATTCGCTTGAATTTGTATCGCTCAAAAGGAGTATTGAAGGTCGTCAACTCAGATGACTCGTCGTCCAGACACAAAGACCAATAACCATGACGAGCATCAAGTTTTGAGAAGTGTTTTGCACCCTGGTGTTTCTGGGTCGCTTCATCAAATGTTGGCATCGGGTGATGATGCCTCTTGATTGCCTTGTTCAGGTCATAGGGATCAATACAAAGTCTAAGGCTCCCATATGCCTTTTCCACAATAACTACAGAGTTAACCCAGTCGGTTGGGCGGGTGACTTTCTTAATTATGCATAGACTTTCCATGCGATCAAGTTCTTGCTTGATTTTCGTTTTTAGTGCAAGGGGAATCCGTCTTGCAGGCTGCACCGATGGTTCAGCTTCTTCTCGAATGACTATTTTGCAAGTCCCTTCGATTCTGTTCACTCCTTCGAATAACTCTGAAAATTCGTCAAAGAGTTTGCTTGTGTATGCTGGATTACTCTGAAGGCTGAGGACTAGTTTGGCAAGGTTAGGCCGCTGGCTTGTAACATAGCCCAGTATTGGAGTTGGAGCAGACTGCACAACGAAGAATTCACGCAAGCTTTGACTACGATCCTTGTAGGCACATTTCAATCTGCAAGTGCCAATTACTGGGATCTTTTGACCACAGAAACTAGTAAGGACATGATTAGTTGGGTACATTTTCGGCTGTGATTTCAGCTTGCCGACAAAGTTCTTTGGAATTATATTGGCTTGTGCCCCAGTGTCAATCTTGAATTGGATACTAATCTGTCCATCGATTCTTATGCTTGCATACAGCTGATCATCTCCATTGTCTGCTGAGATTTCATGAATAAAGAGTTCATCATCTGTAGTCTGATATGTATATTCAATAACATTGCCACTTTTCTTCGCACTGCGACAAACTCTAGCAAAATGATTTTGTTTGCCACATTTACTACAGGCTTTCTCCCTAGCAGGGCAGTTGTGACTCACTGAATATTCACCACCTCAGAAATAGCAATCAGGTTTGGATGCTTTCTGGATGCATGAGTTTGGGTTTTTCTTAATTGCATCAACTTCTTGTTTGATTACTGGATTGTTCATGCTGCCTTCAGCAGACATTGTTCTCAGTTGTGCCTGATTTTCAGTGTATGTTCTGGCGATTTTGATAGCTTGAGCTAATGTCAGCTCTGGTTCTCACTGAAGAAGTTTTTCCCTGATCCTCTGATTGTTTGTTCCACATATGAGTCTGTCACGTACCATTTCATCCTTGGTATCAGCTGCATAGGAACAGTCACGCACAAGAATCTTGAGTTTGGTAACATATTGTTCAATGGTCTCGCCGTCTTTTTGATCATGCTTATGGAACACATACCAAGAGAAGATGGGGTTTGTTTTTGGGCTGAAATAGTCTTCAAATTTCTGCAGGTATATATTGATCTTGTTTTTTTTCTGCATCAGCTAATGTCCAGGTGCTGAATATTTCATGCCCTTTTCTCCCAGCCAGATTAACGGGTTTGCACACTGTACTTTCTCCGAGTTTTCAGTGAGAGGACAATCGAAAATAAGCTTTGCGTGGCTCTTGAATTTGATTTACGCCTCTCTTGGGTTGTCAGATTCCCAATTCAACTCTATATAATGAATGGTGGCGTCCTTTTCCGTCTATTCTGACACCGTGCAAGAAGCATAGCTAACAATCGCAGATAAGCAGGCTCAAGCGTTTAATCCAAAAACCCAGGACACAACCTGCAAATAAGCACACATAAGCAAAAGCAAAGCAAGCAAACAAATAGCAAACACAAGCAAAATAAAACACTAAATTCAAGATAGAATGTTACAATCTTAAATCTATGGTTTTTCCAAGAAAAAAGATTATGGGCGCATTTTTTTTTTGGCGTGTTTTTTTTTTTTTTTTTTTCCCATGAGTAATGACATCAGATTACTGGTCCTTAAATATTGGGTTAGGGGTCATTTGAATGGAAATTGGATTTGTAGTGCTCTTTTTTAGAGGTTAAAAAATTGTGCAATCACCAAACTGTGGTTGTTTCACAAAGAGGGCCAAATTTGCCATAGATTGTCAATTCTGAGATAGCACATCAATTTATAAGCTTTGAAAAAATTCACATTGACCAGAATGTAAGGCAATGCTTTAGGGCATTTGTACATGAAAAGTAATGTAGTTTAGCCCATATAAGAGAAACACTAAACATAGGCATTTATTTTCTTAATCCTAGTCTTAACTAAGTTGATTTACAAGATTTTTCATGAAATTATATGCAGCAATATATGATTGTGCATCAGCTATTGTAAAAGATGGTTGGTAGGTATTGTGTAAGGGGAGGGATATATCATGCCTTAAGGAGTAAGAGTATGTGTGCATTGGGGGGATGTAGGAATTAACTTCTCTTTCACTTCATTTAAATTAAACCTGAATAAAATTGCTTTGGTAATAGAAGTCAATTTCTGGTTCAATGGGAATGTTGATTTTTTGGCTTGATAAACAAAAAAGGCTGTCTGACATATATGCTTAAACTAAGCGTTCAAATCCATTCAAACCTTTCTCTGAATTCTGGTTGAACAAGAATTAACTAAACTCTAGCTAAATCAGAAATTATGTCTCAGGGTATCAATGTACCCTTACACAAAACAATATTTGGTAAATTTTCAGTTTATAACATGATTCAGCTTGGATGAAGGTGAATATATCACTTGGAATTTTTTCATGCTCTTTTATAACTCAGAAATCACGTCTAAATTTGCCATTGATTGTCAATTCTGTGATAGCAGATTAATTTATGAGCATTGGGGAATATTTATTGGTCTTCCCATATGCAAGGAACATAAAGCTGCACTGTGAGAGATTCGTACCTGAAAAGTAGTAAAGTTTAGTCCATGTAAGAGAAACACTAAACAGATGCATTTATTATCTTTATCCTTGTCTGAAACTAAGTTGATTTATAAAATTTTTCATGAAATTATATACAGTGACAAATGATTATGCATCAGGTATTATAAAAGATGGTTGGTGGGTATTGTGTTGGAGGAGGGGTATAGTATATGTGCATAGGGGAGTGTAGGAATTAATGTCTCATCTCACTTCATTTAAACTAAGTCTAAATAAGGTTGCTTTTGTAATAGAAGTCAATTTCTGGCTCAATGGGAATGCTGATTTTTTGGCTTGATAAACAAAATAGGCTGTCTAACATGGATGCCTAAACTAAGTATTCAGACCCTTTCAAATCTTTCTCTGAATTCTAGTTAAACAAGCTTTAACTAAACTGTTAAATCGGAAATTATGCTTTAGGGTATCAATGTACTCTAACACAAGACAATATTTGGTAAATTTGCAGTTTACAACATAATCCAGCTTAGATGAAGGTGAATATATCACTTGATGTTTTTTTATTCTCTCTTATAATTCAATAATCAGTTTTAAATTGATAATTCAAATGACACAATAATCAATATGTCATTGATTGTCAATTCTGAGATAGCAGATCAATTTATGGGTATTGAAAAATACATATTTATCTTACTATATGCAAAGATGATAAAGCTACTCTGAGGGGCATTTGTACATGAAAATTAATGTAGTCTAGTCCATATAAGATAAACACTTAACATAGGCATTTATTATCTTAATGCTTGTCTTATCTAAGTTGATTTCTAGATTTTTCATGATAATAATATGCAGTTACAAATGATAGTGCATAAGCTATTATAAAAGATTGTTTGTATCTATTGGGTAGGGGAGAAGGTTATTACATGCCTGAAGGAAGGGATGTCATTGCCTAAATTGCCTATCTCTCTATGGGCCTTCACACTAGTATGCCTTGATTAATTACCTTAATTTGCACTTCAGAGCAAATTAAGATCCATCATGATCTGTTACAAGCTCCATACTTGATGATGTGAATAATTAAACATCAGATGCATCCTACTGGTACTTCCAGGGAACACCACTCCATTCAAAATCTAATAACTTCTTGAACACTTTATTATTGGGTGCTGAGACTGTTTTATTTAACAGACTATTCCAGTGGTTTACTACACGGCAGGAGAAAAACTGTTGTCGGCGTTGAGTTTTGACAGATGGTTCGATCAGCTTCTTTGAATGTCAACTCCTGTCAGTGCCAATATTTTGGGAAATGGGCAAATGAATTGGGGGGGGGGGGTCTTGTGAAATAAACTTATGGGTCACAAGCACAGAAGATATACATCACCCCTGTATCATGGTGATGCTGTGCACATTCCAGAATCAATTACTTGTCTGACAAGGGCCATGTACAACCTCACAAAAACACAGGAAGACCTACTGGATATAGTTTTCTTTAAGAGTGCTAGGACAGAGTTTACATGAGACACAGTCTTTTTGCTGTTTGAATTGGAATTTACACTGGTTGTCAACAATGATTCGAAGATCCCTTTCTTCATCCACACTCTGCAGCTCTTGAATGTTTTTTTATAGTTGAATTGACCATATAATACTTGGAACCTGGGCTGGACTTGCCAAAATGAGAATAACACTACATTTGTCAATATTAAAGCTCATGTGTCATGTTGTTGTCCATTTTTGAATATGGTCAAGATCTGATTGTAGTGACTCATGATTGACTGCACCAAACAATTTTGAGTCGTCAACATAGAGAGTTAGATTATTTTTAGTTAATTCGAAAATATCATTTATATAGATATTGGGTAGGGTAGGTCCTCAGACCCTACCATGCAGGATACCACTGGTTAATCTTCATCTCTCAGCGAGGATTGATTCTCCTTCGTTAGTAAAAAGCCTCACTCTCTGTGATCTATCTGTAAGAAAAGCTGAGATCTAGCGTACAAGGTCTCCATTAATTCCACATTAGATAAGTTTTTTGTTCAAGTGTGGATGTGGAACTTAGTCAAATGCTTTTGCAAGGTCAAGCAACAAGACATCCACAGGTAAGCCCTGATCAATCAGGCCTGTTATAACATCATATGTTTCCAGCAAATTTTTTTCTAGACTTTCTTGGTTGAAAACCATGTTGGCTGGGCGATAGTATCCCATTAAGTTTCAGTATATGTGCAGAGGGGGGGGGATTAATCTGTCATCTCCCTTCATTTAAATTAAACCTGAATAGGGTTGCCTTGGGGTGATACCTCTTATGTTATTACTATCTTACATTTATTTTAATGCCATTTTTTCTGAACTGATTTGGTCTATGATACAATAATATAAAAATTAATTTTAACGATTATGAAAGAGTGGTTGGTCATCTTATAGGTGGGGCCTCGTGCCTCAAAGTATGCACTTTAATGGTTATTTGTAGAAACATCAATTAAAAAATTGGAGAAAAAAATTGTCTGTTTTGAGCTCTACTAGCCCCTTTAAGGGCTCAAAATGAATATTCCCCGCAAATGATTATTGAATTATGAAAGAATATGAAAAATAATCATGACCTAATTCTACAGAAAAGCAAAATTTTGTTGAAAACTCCAGTCTAGGCTTATTTACCAAAAATCTAATGTAGATTTTTATAATTCTGGTTGCATGTTTGACCATTATGGAGGGGGGGGGGGAGGGTTGGGTTAAGTTAGTCATATTTAGATTCAGAATAGAATTCTGCCTACAGGTCTCTATTTTTTAGCGAGGCCTACCTTAATATTTTTTCAAGGCTCCTCAGAAATCATGTTATTGTCATCTTGGATAGAAAGAGAAGCTACATCGGGTGTGACAAGGGGCTGGAACATATATCCTGAAATGGTAACTTAATACCATCTAGCACTTGATCACCATCAACAGCATTTTCTGACAAATCAGAATAGTCACTTTCAGAACATGATGAGCTCATATTAATTCACTAGGTAGATTCTCACTAATACAGGAATCAACAGATTTTGTAGATTTGAATTTTCACAAATGAAAAGCACTGTCAGATTCATAGGAATTAGTTCCCGCTAATCTTTTTCCGTTTCACGGTTTTTCAATTTTTTGCGTTGGCAACATTGTTCATAAAAATATTCGCAGACGTTCTAACTCAATATTGCTTATAGCAACTAAAATAATATTCGCAGTAAACTCGGACTTTCGGGTATAAAAAGGCCTAGGATCTAGAAGGTTAAATATGTTTTCATTTTGGTGTACTTGGTACTTTAATTTTGGAGGAAGAGCCTTTAAACTCTTTGTTTTCCTCTCCTTTAAACTCTGATTTCTAGAAGTAGATTTTTTTTTGAAAATCACATCATATAATTTACATCTTCTTTCAATTCTTCAGTTTCTAGCTTTGAACCTCTTTGAAATCCTTTCCATTAATTTTCTGATCTCCCTAAAATGGACAAAATCTAAGCTTATCTGGCTAACCCTAGCTTTAGCTATTTATGGTCTGGTAAAAACCCAGGATAATATGCCTTTTGTGCATTTCTAGTACCTCTTATACCCTTAGGGTTATGTAGTAATATATGTTAAGAACAAGGACTGAAAATATCTTAATATAATTAACAAACCTGTGCTAGTGCTAATGAGAAAATTTGTCTTGCTGTAGTTTGATATTGGAGAAAACAAAATCAAGCCTCAATATCTACTTGTAGAACAGGTAGGGGTTTGACAATAAAGCTATTATAATCTATGTGATGCTTTGTATATGGCATTAGTGGTCTGTTTAATGTATGGAAAACGTAAAAACAGTGTTATCTGAGCTCCACTGTCACTGATTTTAAGTTTAGTCATGATTGGCTTATTTCCTGTACAATAAAACTTTTAAGGCTGGTTTGGCACACTTTTGATTCTAATTATTTTTTGCCATTGTGAAGTGTGATTTCGGTTCAAATCCTGCAGAGTGGAATTCCTTTTTAAATATCTTTTTTAATAAAGGCTTTCAAAGTCCTGTGAATTTTTTTTTTATATTTATTTTTTTTCTCTTCAGATCTCGGGGTTTTGGATTTGTAACATATTCAAGAGCTGCAATGGTTGATGATGCACAAGACGCTAGACCTCACAGAGTTGATGGTAGAGAAGTTCAACCAAAGAGAGCTGTTCCTAGACAGGTATGATTGATAATGACCTAATTTATTACATATTGTATATTTACTCATTAGCTTAGATCCTCCAGAGCCATTGATGGCACATAGGTCATTGACGAAACCTCTCCGTATATCTTGAAGCTGTGCTGCAGGGGTGATGTCTTTTGATTCCGGTACTAACGATGTCTCAGCTATCCTTAGATGTTTGTGATATGTTCACTTTTAGATACAGAGATACCCATTGATATGGATAACTCATACATTTGAACAGCACCTAGTCCTTATTTGCACTACTCCTTATTGTCAATAATTCCGCTCCAAGAGCCACTTGGAGCCATATCTTCATCAGTGAGGCTCTTTCATAATAAAGGTTTGATTTATTCTCAGGTGCCTTATAGTTAAAACATAAAATCGCGAAGAAAACGAGGACAATTAACAGCCAGTGAAAAAATCGAAAAATTATGCAAATATTTCTGTCAAGACCTCCACTTGACCATCCTCAGTGCAGAATAAAACTAATAAAAATATAAAAAACCAAACCTTAAAATAAAAACACAAAACTAAAATTTGACGACCCTTTCTCAGTAACGGCGAAAGGGATAACGGTTACCTCAGTAACGGTTACCCTTTCACCGTTACTGAGAAAGGGTAACCTTTCACCCCCTCCTACTAAAGCAAAATTTATTGCTCTTGTAGTTGTTTTTCTACACATTTTTTCTAATATTGCTCTTTCTTATAAAGAAAATTGTCAAAAAGAAGTACTGTTTAGTCAGATGATAGTTACCTACATTCAACATTTTCGAGCGTCTTCCCTTTCAAGTATATATCCCAAGATCAATACGTGTTGAAAGAGATCAAAGGATCTGGGTGTCATCTTTTTTCTTTTCTTTTTTTCGTTCTCATTTGTTGTCAAAATTACACCCATGTGAATTCCACACTTGGGAAATTTAAATCATCTCATCTTTCTCTGTAAAATTAATTGGCATGTCTAGTCTAATAATATAAGGTCTTTGGTTATTTCATGAAATGTTTCATAAACTAGTTCACGAATTAAAAACTTCACTGAACTTCATTCTAGTCAAAACTTATGGGTATGGATATTCAGTAGTGAGTGTCTCTTGGTCTTCTGGTTTGGTTTTGTTTTCTTCTTCTGCAAATCTATAATCTCCATGACATTCCAGGCCTTGCGACAGCTTGGATTTAATTTAAGGTCTCATATTGCCAAGCTCAAGTCAACCCACTGTGTCGTCACAAGCTAAACCTTGGGGCAGCCAGTAACGCCAATTGAGTAGGTGAGCTGAGCATGCTCCCGTTGGGAATTTTAGCCCATTTCCCCTATATTTTGAAAAATACCTGTTCTTGGAGTATTTTCGTTGCAAATAACTTTTTTTGGTATTTTTCATTTAAAAAACTGAAAACGAAAAACCTATCCCCTTGAGTTTTTAGAAAATACATTTATACCCCTCTGACCCCCCTCCCCCCCAAAAATGTTAAATTGATGCAACTGATGGTGGCTCAGTGGGTTGATCTCTGCTTAGCAGTACAAAGGCCGAGGATCGATCCCAGCTGCCGCAGAGTCTGGGATTGCTTAGAAATTATGCATCAGCGTCTCTAAAAAATCCAAGAAGAAGAAGAAAAGCTACACTCTTTATTGTTAAGTTGAAAACTCTTATGTTTTTATTGCAATGAAGTTTGACATAACCTTGTTTGAAAAATTAAGTTAAAAAATTAATTCATTTTTGCTTCAACAGATTAAAAATATAAGATATCAAGAAATCTTATTATTAGTACATCTTTTAAGAAAGCTCCTCAATTTTCTTGGCATCAAAGCTGTTGTTAAATTTTGCAAAAAAAGTTTTAGCTTTCTGGAAAAGCAGATGCTGGTGCCTCTGTGAAAAAGATTTTTCTTGGTGGACTGAAGGAAGACGTCGAGGATGAGGACCTTAGAAAATACTTTGGAAAGTATGGCACCATCACTGATGCTGAAGTAGTTATAGACAAAAACACAAAGAGGAAAAGGGGATTTGGTTTTGTTGAATTTGACGATTATGATCCAGTTGACAAAATTATTCGTAAGTTTTGTTGTTTTAGCTTTAACTTGTGTTGTGTGTGTTATGTTAACTTGTTTATTGCCCTTACCGTATATATAGCTATAAAAGTGATATTTCAGTGAAGAAAGAAGATGGGAGTTTGGGGAGCTTTCAGAAAACAAACAAACACATAAACCAAAGGAAGAAAAAGAATGTTAGGCTTGTTTTGAAAATCAAACTAGCAACCTAGTACTTCACTGCAGTAAAGTCAGGGAAATAAGCAAAGGACGGTGTAATATAAACTTGCAAATCCCTAAACATAAGGAAAATAAAGAGCTCTCCTGTATTTTGTTCTCCTCTCTCTGATTGTAGCCTTTAGTACTAGGATCTTAGTTCTTCGGGTTTTCAGTAAAGATCTCGTATACTAAACCAAAGGGGAAGAAGAATATTGTGCCATTTTTTGCTTGATAATTTATGTTTAATGTCAGCGGAAATTATTTCTATTCCGATCGTATAGAACTTTCAAATGCGCCAACACTTAAGGTTATAAAGATTTACTTTTATTATATTGCAGCGAGTCAGGTAGTATGGGTAAGCATCGCGCAGACGAATTTTTTTTTATTCCCTGAATATTGACCAGCTAAATGGGTGACCCGTCCCCTTAAAAGGCGCTTCTCAGTGGAAGCTATTGAAGGTCTTTATAATCATAATAAAATTATTAAAACTAATACTAACACTAAACTAAGTAAAACTAGAACTAATAATAAACCCAATTTATCCCCATTCCCCCCAAAAATCTTTATAGAATCTGTGGAGGCTTAAAGGGTCTCACCCTTGCGTATTGTAGGCTCTACAGCAATAAGAATAAAAGTATTGACTATTTGAATTGTGAATGTGCCGAAACTGTTACAGTTGGCTCCTCCCAATAAAACAATAAAGTACCTCAAACTCTGCAAACTAACACCTCAAGTTAATAGCTTGGTTGACCCCACCCTAACAATGAGTGTTCAACTCGAAATATTCAACTTAAAGTCCAATGCCTAGAATCTAAAGAAGTAGTGCAAGAGCTGCTAGCAGTCGTAGTAGAATACACCATTTTAAGACAGAGAAACACCATTTTAAATAGTCTTGACTTGAAAGTTCATAAACCCTAATAGAAGAACGAGAAGATTCAGGCTCAGCAACATTGGAAAGCTAGGTTGTGTTAAAATATGTTACAGTTTTCATAGCCATCGAGGCATAGAAAAAAAGGAATAAGTAGATAGAATAGCGAGATAAGGTCTATTGATATTAGTCTTCTTAATACCATTACAGCCAACCTTAGCCATCTTTTCTATTCATACCAGTTGGAGCAACCAAATGGAGACGCAGCTAGTAGTACATTGCACAAATATTTTAAACTTAAAGAAGAATACACTAGCCATATACTACTTAACTGTAAAAAAAGAGAAAGCAACGGAGTCAATATTATTAAAATACTGAATCCCTTAACTAAACACCAGCTCAACCGTATTACAACAGCAATAAAATACCAACTAAGCAGGGATTAAAATAAACCCTTTGATAGTAATAAAAACCACGACCCAGTCTTCAAAAAAGGAATCTTATGTATTCTATTAGTTTTTTGATTATTAAGGCCTGCAACATCGTATATATCCTAATATATATCTTTATTTGAAAAAACCTAGAAAAGATTTTCTAGGTGAAGGCTTAGAACCTAGTTGCTCAGCTGATCAACATCATGCTGTTACCGAAGATAGGGACACTCGACTAAATCCAGAAGGAAGAGGGGCAAATATTCCAGGCTTCAGGACGCACGCATCGATTGTCTGTAGTTGGTTCAAGCTGATTCTCTCTGATTTTCCTTTTGACTCTTAGAACTTAATCTGCTGGTATGAATACAAAAAGATGTCAATGATCAGACGATCGCTAATATAAACTAAATTAGTATCTTTTTGACTAATAGGCAACAACTGAAGAGAACTTGGATAATGCTTGATCAGAGTACAGGTAAATTGCCCAAAAGTGTGCCTCACCACTAAAAAATTAGTCCTCTGATTTGTTTTATTTTATTATATTTTTTTTAGCAGCGTAACGAGTCAAAATTTGTTCGGCAGTTTAACTGTAATTTTAGGAATAAAACTTAGTGAGAAGATGCCGAATGCTGCTGTGAATGAATTAGCTGTATCACTCTTGGTACATGTTGCCACCCGGAGAAAAAAAATCACTAGGTTTTGGTGAAAATTAGGTTGATTTAATGATTTTCTTCAATAATCTAGTGATTTATGTTCTGATTTAGTGATTTGTTTTTGTTTAGGAAAAATTAAAAAGCACATGAAATAGGGATAGATAACTATATATGGCAACCCTGGCTGCTCTTATTTCAGCATTAATTCTCAATGCTCTTCAAGCATCCTAGAAAATATAAATTATTCATATTGTTTCTTGTTTTAACCCAAAGAGCATGGGTAACTTAAAAGAGTGGAAACTGGCATTAGAGTCGGCCAAAAAGTATCAACGCCATCTAGCGTATGGCGATGCTTGGTATTTTTTAAGCTTTAAAACTTTTTTCCTGTCAGAAACTGATATTAGGCACCTGTTACCACTCTAATTTTACCATTTACACAAGTTAAATAAAGAGTTCTTACTATTTCACTGAAAAAATATGCCAAGTGTTGTCAAATGCTAGATATCGTTGAGGGTATTTTTTTGTCAACACTAGCGCCAGTCTCCACTCTTGTAAGTCATTCATACTCTTTGGTTCCACCATAAATTGATCATTTGTTTTATTTTGAAAAATAATAGTGTCCAGGTGGCAAACCTTGTCAGAATCGCTTTGGTTAGGTCTCTATCATTTCTTTTCTATGTAAAGTTTCAATTGCTGTTTTTTGATCAGCAATTAGACAGTTCAAATTGGATGATATAATAGTATCGAGAAAAAATAACGACGATACAATCAAATATTCACTAGAATGTGTAAATTTAATAAAAGAAATTCTCCGACCTCTCCGTCTCGAAGTTTATCAAATCTTTAGTCTAAGTCTATTGATGATTTTTTTCATGTTTTGCATTGGTTTACTGTCTAGCCCATTGAGATCTTCTTTTTTTTTGGGGGGGGGGAAAGTTATTTCCTACGCATACTTTTCGTTTAGGTTTCTGTCATCGCTTTTTTGGATAAGGTCTAAGACGACACTGGCCAACGTGTCGCATGGAAAAAGCGTAAAAAATTAATTTGAGGAAAAAATTTCAGCCTATAAAAATAGGTCAACATTTTTATCACTAAAAAGAAGGAAGATATAAGTAAAATCCGCAAAACGAAATAGAAAGACAGGCTTAAAAAGGAGAAGTAAAAGAGACACTTGATAACGGGATTAACAATAATCGTATTATTTTGTTCTAATCTTGCTTATTTATTCTTGTTTCTATTTATTTTTTGTGTTTGCATTAAGGTTGGCAGGGCGAGGCTCTTTGCTGAAATATTTGCGTTTTTTGTATGTTTTCATTGGCTAAAATTCTTCTCCATTTTTTTGTACTCTCTTAATATTTCTTATTTTTTGATTTGTATTATAACTTTATGATTGTTTGTTGTTCTTACACAAAGTATTCACAATCTTGGTCAAAAGATTGAAAGAAACAAATCTAATTGTTTCAAAACAAATAGAGGAATCCAAAAAGTATGGAGCTGCTTCCTCTAATGATACTACAACAAACCAGACGGCAGCTCCTTGTGTTTTTTTTTTCAGGGTCTTGGGAGTTTAGTTTCGAGTTTGGGTCTTGGGAAGTCTGTATATTAAACGATGCATTATAGGGCTAATATGAAAGAAAGGCGGAGATGGCTAGTATACGTCTTACCGGCGAAGGATGACAAAATTGCCAAAGATTGTACTTTTGAGCCATTCATATGCGGCCGAACGATGGGGTTAATGAGGAGTGTGCGGAGCTGTATTAATGTTGACGTCTTGGTGCTGCAGTGAGTTGTTAGTAGTAATTAGTGTTGTAACCGTTAAAATTGGCTACGGTAAAATTGGGTATTTTATATATTTTACCGTAATTTTACGGACCCCCGTAAAATTGGTATTTTGCCTATTTTACGTAATTTATTTATTTTAAGTAATTTACGTATTTTACGTATTTTAAATATTTTACTGACATATTTTACGACGACTTATAATTTAAGAGCACAAAAGCGCGAAGAGGCTAGCAGAAAAAGGATTTAATATGATTTTGTTTTATTTATAGCTGTGTTTCCCGGTTTAAAAGGTGGTACAGGTAATTATAATTTTAAAATGGTGAAATATTTCTGAAATAAAATTACATTAGTTCTCTGAAGTGTTAAAGATAGTAAGGGTTACAAGCAGGATTGACATATGAAAAACAAGAAAAAAAAAATCTGCAACTAAATAGCTGTGTAAAATGAGAGTAATGTCAGCCAGCAGAAAAAAAGATTCGAAAATGAAAGAGGTAGATATTTCGTCGGGGACTTCCGCCAAGCCGTTTTCAGTTCTCAAAAAAGAAGGAAGACTAACCTTTTGAATTAACTCTAGCTGGGCAGAAGAAAGACTGAATCAAACTAACTAAAAAACTAACTAGAATAAATGAAAGAGTTCACCAATTAGATTGGGCAAGAAATCTTCTTGGTCATTGACATAGGTTGTCAATGACATTGACTAAGATTTTGCCTGCTTTTTCAATCAATTGCTACCAAATCAGTTGTTACTGACTGCAGTGTCTGAAAGAAATTCTTATTCTAGTTTAACGACCCTTGCGTTTTCAGCAATTGTTTTGGAATAATCATCAGATAATTACAGAATTAGCTCTTAGGGAGAGACGATAGGAGGGTGGAGGTAGAAATTGATACATAATCCTCAGGGCCGTATCTAAGATTTATTTTGTTGTTTTTATTGTTGTTTTTTTTTTGGGGGGGGGGGCGTAATTTTACATAGTTACCCTCAAAAAGTACCATTAAGTATATATTGTTATTTAAAATCTTAAGATTTGTTACATGTTAACTATGGGATATTTGTAAATTCTCAACTGCAGCCCTGCAAAAAACATGTTCTTAAATGGAGATACACCTTCAAATATTTGTCCCAAACTGAGGGAAAACATTCAATAATGAGCACATTATCCAGAAAACAGCCATGTCTTTCAGGTACCACATGAAAATGGTCAAAAGAGCCCTCTATCCCATTTGTTGCCGCTTACAGTTGTTTTTGTTTTCTTTCAGTGGAAGGCAATCACTATTTAAAGGGGCGTGATGTGGACATTAAGAAAGCCGTGAGTAAACGAGAAATGTTCGATCACAAACAAAACAGAGATCGCCCTGCCATAGGCGGTCGTGGTGACTGGGATGGTCCAAGGACAAAAGAGCAACCTAGCTGGAATCGAGGCACTGTTGGAGGTGGTGGCTATAACCAGGGACCTGCTAACAGCTGGGGTGGTGGATATGGTGGACCAGGGCCTGTCCCACAGGTAAAAGTTTTTCCATTTCATCTTTTTAAGTGTAAAAATAGCATCATATCCATCTTTAGCGATCATTATTTAGTTGATTGTCGGGGAGGAGGAGTGTTTGTGGCTGTGCTGGGCTTCAAGCGGTTGGACGCTATAGCGAGTTACTAGAAGTGGCAGTAGTTTTATTTAGAGAAGCCGTTTAAAAGTGTGTCTTATTTAGCCTTTCAATGTTGATCTTTTCTCTATTTTTCCTTAACTTGTCCAACACAGAAAATTCTATAAAAATTCTGTGTAGCTTTTACGCTTAGATTCTGTGTAGCTTTTACACTAATACTACATTCATTTGTTACTGACGCTAAGAAAGAGATGGCTAAACAAAATAGATAATTTCGTTGGAATGTTGGAACTTTTTCCTCTATAATGTTAATACACTAATTCCTGAGACTGTGTTGGCTGCTGTCCACTGACAGCTTTCTAAAATGTCACTTGGTAAGACAGAAACAGGATTTGGAACCTTGGTGAATGCCCTTACAAGAATAGGCTTGGTATAAAATGTTGAAGCTGTTCTGGTGCTGTGAGAATGTCTGGGGTTTCCACCCCGTCATAATCCTCTTTCTCCGTCCCTATCACCGACAGAGAAATTCTGCTTGTATGGTCTCATAGTGCCACCAGGGTGGATCTTTGTCGAGTTCTCCTTACCGAAGCTTACCGAACCTAACAGCGCTACAGAGTTACCCTGAGGAGTGGTACTTCTCGAGGAAATTATAGCTAGTAAACGACACAGCATTTGCACTGGTTTCTGACCAATGGATAATTCTTCCGGGTTTAGTTTGTTTTGAATGGACTTTTTTGGGCTAAAAAACCTCTTCCTAGCTAACTATCATGTTATGTATTATGAGTTGCCTATTATCTATTTATATATATTTATTATCTATTTAATTTATATTTATTATCTTATCTATCTATTTATATTATCTATTATGAGTTGCCTCCCCATAGTAGCATGATATTTTTTAGGTATGAATATGTGATAAGTCGGAGGTAATAGGCATGATATTGTCTGTGCAAGATTTAAACTCTTGTTGATTCAAGATCATCGCCAAGTGTGGAAAGCCATGTTGTGACCAAGATGGGCCCAGTACTGTACAAAGTCTACATTCAACTGGAGGTACTAGGGACTTCTTGTTGTTGTTCGGTTCTAAGCCCGGCTTAAGCACTTCCTCTTATCTTCAGAATATATGTTAATTTCCGTCCCGTAGTAGTTCTGGGACTAATCCTTTTCCTGAGTGAATAATACTTTCAGCTATTTAAGGGTAATTGTCTTTATTGTTCCCGCTCAATTTTCGAAACTGGTCTTACAGATCTTGGTAACGCCACTGCTTGTATCTCGTCGATAGCAAACCCGGTATGAGACTATTGACAGAAACACAATTAGTCTTCGACACCTGGGTTCTTTTTTGTTAATCAAGTTTAACGGAGGAGAAAAAAACAAAAGTAAAAGCACGTTAGATTCTATGAAGATCAAACTAGATGAGCAGGTTAAGATATGTAGAAGAAAATATAACCACTGCTGAACTAAAAATTGAATTTTTTTTCATATGAAATTAATCTTGATTGGATCACTTTGGGAAAAAAAAGTGCATGGGAGGGGGCCAAGCTGCTCTCCAATTTTTTGGTCACTTGAAAAGGGTACTAGAACTTTTAATTACCGTTCAAATGAGCCCTCTTACGGTATCATAGGACTACTGGATCGACACGATCAACCCTGGAAAAAACAACAAAAAAACACGCATCCGTGATCTTTCTTCTGACAAAAAATACAAAATTCCACATTTTTGCAGATAGGAGTTTGAAACCTCTATAGCAAGGTTCTCTGATACACTGAATCTGATGGTGTGATTTTCATTAGAGTTCTACGACTTTTAGGGGTTGTTTCCCCTTTTTTCTAAAATAAGTCAAATTTTATCAGACGCGTAACTTTTGATACATATTTGAAATCAGTATAAAAATCTGATTCTTCTGATGCATCTATTGGTATCAAAATTCTGCTTTTTAGAGTTTCGGTTACTATTGAGCCAGGTCACTCTTTACTTACAGTTCGTTACCACGAACTGTCTGACAATGTGTAAAGTTTATAACTTCCAGCCCTTCCCCTGGGACCTGTGTGGGATTAAGTCATCCTAAAAGAAATATTTATTAGATTTTTGACTATGCTAAACAAAATTAGTATCTCAAAATTTTGATTGGGTGACTTTGGGAAAAAAATGAGCATGGGAGGGGTCCAAAATGTGCCCTCCAATATTTTCGGTTAATTAAAAAGGGCACTAGAAATTTTAATTTTCGTTCAAATCAGCTATAATATGATATTCTAGGACTACTGGATCGATACGATCACCCCTGGGGAAATAAAAAAAAAGAAAAAAAAACAAAAACAAATACACACTCATCCGCGATCTTTCTTCTGAAAAAAAAATACAAAAGTCCGTATTTTTGCAGATAGAAGCTTGAAACTTCTGCATTAGGGTTTTCTGATACACTGAATCCGATGGTGTGATTTTCATTAAAGTTCTATGACCTTTTGGGGTTTTCCCCTCTTTTTCGAAAATAAGGCAAATTTTCTCAGGCGCGTAACTTTTGATGAATATAACTAAACTTAATAAAACTTATATATTTGAAATCAACATAAAAATTTGATTTTGTTGATGCATCTGTGGGCATCAAAATTTCTGTTTTTAGAGCTTTGGTTACTATTGAGCCAGGTTGATCCTTACTTCCAGTTTGTTACCACGAACTGTTTGATATCAAAAGAATCGGCTTATTATGCTGATTACAAATATAAAGTTTTATTAAGTTTTGTGTTACCTACCAAAGGCTACAAGCCTGAGAAAAATTGCCTGATTTTCGAAAAGGAGGGAAAATACCCCTAAAAGTCAAAGAATCCTATTGAAAATCACACCACCAGATTCAGCGTATTAGAGGATCCTACTGTAAAGGTTTCAAGCAGGGTGCTACCACTTCGAATAACCGTCATAAGCATCAAAAGTCATAACATCCAAAAGGAAAATCCGTCAGAACCACCAACCGTCACAACATCCAAAAAAATTTATAAGTTTATATAAGAGCAATAAGTATATAATAGTTTAGAAACAAATTTCGGCTATATATTTGCACATCAGGGGGTGGGGGTAAAGCATAGCATATATTAAATACTTAACCCAACCTAACCTAGGTACCTTTTCCCCCTTAAACCCCCAAAAAGTATGGTTTTAAATTTTGGATGTTGTGACGGTTGGTGGTTCTGACGGAGTATTTTGTCGATGTTATGATGGATTTTGTGGATGTTATGGCGTTGGATGTCCTGACGGTTGGATGTTATTACGCCTTCCGTTTCAAACTCCTGTCTGAAAAAATGTGGAATTTTGTATTTTTTTTACCAGAATAATGATCACAGATGCCTGTTGTTTTTTTTTCCAGGGGTGATCGTATCGACCAAGTGATTCTAGAATGTCGGGAGAGAGGTCACTCGGACAGAAATTAAAAATTCTAGTCTCCTTTTTAAGTTACCAAGAAGATTGGAGAGCAACTAGACCCCTCCCACGCCCCTTTTCTTCTAAAACCGGTGATTCAATATTTGAGGGCGCCATTTTGTTCAGCATAGTTGAAAGGCCCAATAAATATCCTTTGCAGTTAACATAACCCCCGCAGCCCCTGGGGAAAGGTCTTTAAGTTAAAAATTTTGCCCATTGTTTACGTATGTATTTGTTACTGGGAAGTATGTATAGATTTTTAGGATGGGGTAGGGGAGAATTTTCTGCTGGGATAACTTTCCAAGGGTAGAATTTTCCTTGTGGAAGGACGTTCGGGGGGGGGGGGAACTTTAAAGGGGAAATTTTATCATGGGGGACTCTCCCGTAATTCATGTACGAAATTATTTTTGTATGTCTTGTTTTAGCTTTACCGACTCAATTTTACCCACGGAGATGTTGAGGGTAATTGTCCTGGTTAAATTTTCACCGGGATTTAATTGTCTATAGGATATTTTCGTGGGGAGGGGATTTTTCCGTGTAGATTTAGCCAGATTTTCTGGCATTATTTAAAAAATGATCAGAAATTAAGTAAAAAAATAAATACTGATTTATTTATTTGTTTATGCATGTATGTATTTTTAAATTTTTCCCCCACGACGGCTCCATACTTTTGTTTTAAAATTGGCGCCCTGGGATATTTTGCCTGAAAAAAAAACCCATCTAGATGGGTCACAATTTTGAGAAATTTTTTAAGAGCCCTAATTTAAAAAAAGAATTCATATGAGTAACGTCATATCTATGAACATATTTCAAAAGCACAAATACGTCATTTCCGCGTCAGGAGCTGTTCTTTCATTTTTAGTATCTATGGCGCATGTAAAAATACACAAAAACATGGCTAAGTATAAAATACCAAATGTAATGATTCTATTTAAAAAAGATATTTCCAGCAGTTTGATAATATCTCAAGGACATAAACATAAATTAACTCTTGCTCAAAATGAACAAACTAGAGCATCAAATGAGACAAGATCAAGAGGACGACCTTAAAAAACGTAAATCCGCAATCGGTGAAAATGAACATTCTAGACCATCAGATGTGACATGACTAATCCAAGTAGCTAAGGTAAAGTGTATTGAAAAAAAATATCTGATGATAAAGAAAATGAATAAAAAAAATATGTCGTTATAATACTGGCGAAAAAGACAATTATGATTCGAAAACTAAATTGAATAAAAAAGAAATACGCGTTAATAGTTAAACGGCATCTAAATTTACAACGACTCAAAAACGAAACTGAAACATAAAGAAATGCGTGGTTAAAAGATAAGCTGCAGTGAAAATTGCAATGAGTCAAAAACGAAAGCGATGCGGTCAATTTAAAAAAATTCTAAAGTAATGATGAACGAAATTGAATAACAAAGACATATGCGGTTAAAATATAAGCGGCAGCAAGACTTACAGCGAGGGAAAAAAGTGAAGTACAAAAAATGCGGTTACAAGACACACTACAATGGAAATCAGGAAGAATCAAAAATTAAAGTGAAGAACAAAGAAAGAAATATGTGGCTAAAAGATATGTAACAGTGGAGATATTGGAAGAAATATTGCGAGCGACAAAAAACTATGCCAAGGGTTACATGAAAATGTCCAGGATAATGTAAATCAGCCTGCTGCTTCACTGGAGCAACAGCCTTGGATACGAGACAAGTGACAATGAAAATCGATATATATAAGAAAGCCTGTCTATCACATCACAAATAAATAATTGTGAAACACATGCAAAAAGTCAAGGATGATGTAAATCAACCTCCTGCTTCACTGTAGCAACAGCATCGGATATGAGACAAGTGACGATGAAAATGGTGGAAAGAAAAAGATGGAATATCGAGTGGCTTTCCACTCTCTGAAATCATGTACACCAGGCAGTGCTTACCAAGCGTGATGGGAGTGTGCAAAGAACGGCGAACCTGTGAGAGCTATACCAAGAGTGTTGGAACTATGCCAAGCACGGTGGATATGGGACAAGCCTGGTAAAAAGACGCGACTTTGATCATCACAGCTAGCTGGGAATGCACATTACACACTTACTAATTAAAATTAAAGAGCCGTAATAATCACATCACATCACATCAAAAATACAAGTACATCAAAATGCATCACATAAAATACATCAAACACAAAGATTCATTTATTCCAAATCAGACCAAAATATTTCTTCAAAACCGCTGTTTTCATGCGCTGAATGACTGGTGGATTCTTCGTTGTCTCCCGATCCCTTCTCTGTATTTTTCCTGTTGTCCACGTCAACCAGACTTGACCTTCTTTTCTTCCCTCTTTTGGTTTCTTGAGAAGAGCTTGGCTCTCTGATGTTCATATCCTCTGAGACCATAGGCTCTCTGATTTCCATATTCCTTACCAACCTCGATTCTTAAATTTCAGGTAGTAAGGATTCTTTCCAGAAAGCTACAAGTTTTGGAAATATTTTCGCCCAGTATTCTTTCGACCGGTGAACTGTAATTGTATCCCAGTCATCAATGGAGTAAAAAACTATTAAGGGGCACATCATTCTATCTAGTATCTCTAGTTGGCCTTGTGTCTGGGAAAAATACCTACGATTTTTTTTTTAACTGAAGACATCCACTGGATAATTCAATAAAACATCCTTTGACTAGATTTTTGAACTGAGCAGCATCATAAATGGTTTTGAATTCTGGTATATTATGTACAGTTTTTATCTCTATAGGTGTGCCATCAGAGAGCAATCCATCTACAGATGCACCAAGATATTGATGTTGTGGATGCACACTAAGTCCTTTTTCATCTCCCTTTATGACATTTAAGTTGAATTTCTTTTCATACGCTTCTAGAGCAACTACTTCTAAATCCAAACCCTTTTTCATAAGGGCAGAGCAGAATCTAGATGCCAAATTTCGAATTTGCTTAACAATTGGGGCAACTCTAATGCTATTTTTTCTAGTTGCAATTCTATGAAAATAACTGCTCGTTATTCTTCTAGATCTCTCTTCAACCCAGTTCTCATTTTTTGATTGCCCCTTGGTATTATAAAACAAACGGCTAATACTAGCACTATCCAATTTTAAATGTTGCTTAGTATATTTTCGTCTGGCTGAGCTTATTTCATCAAAAGTCATATCTGGCTTATTGCAGTTTGGTCCATATTCCCGATCGCCAAAGTTGTTATTTCTGTTTTTTAACTTAGCAAAATGTTTTCCTCCAAGAGAACTATAATAACTGGTCAAATTACGTGTAGATCTTAAGCGATGTTCTGCTGTTTTTTTGCAATACTTTTTCGTCAAGCAAGAAGGACTGGACCTAAAAATATTTTTCCAAGCTAATTGATGCCATTTTGGACCTGAATTATAAGCAAGGCTGGCTCCATTTACTCTTGCTTGGTATGAACCTCCCTTAGACCGGCTTATTTGCTTTCCCCCGATGAACTTTGCAACAACTGACTTGTAGCTTTCAACGAAGTTTGTAGTTGCGTCATTTCGGAGCTGCTCTGCTTTTCGACATACAACCTCTACCCCCTGTCATATCATCCTCAAACACGTGCATGGGCAGAGTATTCCACCGACTTTCTATTTTGTCATTAATGAATTTAGGGCAACCGGAATCGCATTTTGTGTGGTTTCCAAAAACATGGTACGGACCTCTTTTTAACAGGTTCTTCAGTTCTTCCGCTGTTCCATTATTTTCGGAATTTATTTTGATCGAACCCCTTAAATTTTTGGTCAATTGCTGGATAATTCCTCTGGGAAGAAATTTGGTGTACAAACCTTTCTTATTTTTGCACAAGATGCGTTGTATAGTACTTTGTGACGTGATTGGCACATTCATCTTTCCGTTTATTTGAACCGTAAGAGACACACTGTTTTAGCTTATAAAAAACACTTGAATCACCGTCACCAATAAACTCTAAAAACTGTAATCCATGCATCTCTTCACTGGAACGAAAGCCTTCAACTAGAATGTCTGTTTCCATACTCTTCGAATTTCCGTTATAGTTCAGAAAACAGAAATAGTCTTTAGAACTTACTTTAGAGTTTGCAAAAGAAAAACACATATAAAAATATTTGTTTTTTATGCCAACATATAACAGTTTTTTCGTCAATGCATTTATGATAACCGCAACACAACCTTTGGCTGAGTAATCATGCCCTTTGCTAGGCTTATTCCACCCTCCATCACATATCACTTTTGTCCAGCATGAGTCCTCTTTATACCTATCTTCATGAATGGCTAATTGTAAGGCCTCTCGTCCATTTTCTCGCAAAATTTCCGACGAACTATTCATCCAAGCACTACCCAGCTGTCTTTCAATACGGGAATAAACTATTTGCGACATTGGCTTCACTCCAAGCACTCCGAAGAGTTCACACAATGTAGAATATCCACCTCCAGTGCCCATGGCTCCCCAAACGGCCTTCAAATTCAAGCAACCTTTTAAAATTGAGTCTTTTTTTGAGAAAGTAACCTATTTACTTTCTGTACTAAAGCATGAAAGATATTCTTTTACACTTGTTACTGGACAATCTGGTTCATTTTTAATCCTCTTTTCCCAGTTACACTTTTTACATTTAACTTTCAGTTCAGTTTGCAGGCCTTTCTTTTCTAATTGTTTTATTATCAAATTATCATATGATAGTCTACAACTAATCTTGTGTGCGAATACAGAAGCTACTTCACTGAGGAAATGTCTTAGATTTACAATGCAATTTCCATCTGAAATTCCAGATAAGTCAATATCGGTAAATGTTGCTGACCCATCTAAACCAGAAGAACCTCCACCGCTTCCCAAATTCTTTGCTTCGTTTAGTTTAGGATTTACTGAAAGTTCTTCTGTAATTTCAGATGAGGTTGAAAAATCATCTTTTTGTTCTCCAAGCTGTACCTTCCTAAAAATAAAAATAAAACATAAAAAGGAATGCTGGTTGATAAACCCATCATTCACAACATATATACACACAAGGGAAGTAATTATTGATGTATTGGAAACACTACTACTACTAACAACTCACCGCAGCACTAAGTCACCTGAGGCCAAAACAGCTCCACACGCCCCCATCCCATCGTCTTATATTCAAAACCCACGTGTTACCCCCCACTTGGACGGTTACATTTCCCTTGAATCTTTCTTTATGACATCATTACGTTCCAACCACAGACGACCAGCTTTTAGTTTAGCTCTAGGTGGTTGACCAAAAAGAAAAAATCTTCAGCAGTCTGTCATCTCTCATCCGCACAACGTGCCCTAGCCATCTCAAACTTTCTCTCATTATAGTCATAGAAAGGGGGATTGGACCACACTGGGACAAATCCGGATTGACTACTCCCTCTTAATTTATTAACATGTCAATACAACATTTTATTATCATGCCGTCTAGCTGCATCTTCCAGATCCTCGCAATTTTAGCCAAGGTCTCCACTTCACACCTCCTGAGTTCATATTTTATGCTTTCTCCACTTTCATTACATTTTTATTTTCATATGATCCATTGGAAGTGCTCTGTTTTATACAACTCATAAGGATAGATATAACTTTACAAATCTCAGGAATAGCTCAAGGATAGATTAATGTTTTTTCCCTTTAGAAACTACTATAAAAAAAAATCCGAATTAAAGCTTATTGCATATCATTATATACCAGAACTCCACTGTCAAGGCCCTGGGATGTCTTCTTCATAGCTTCACAAGTGTGATAGCTGGAAACCAGGCGCTAGAAAGGCCCCCTACTCCCCCTCCTCGCCAAAAAACAAAGCTAAAAAACTTTCAAGCAAGTTTGTTTCCTCTATTGGATATCCTGGAGGCAAGTAGTTAATCTTCCTCAAAATCATAAAACAACATTACACCTGAAACAGAACTTTTAATTGTTTGTGTAGAGCTGGTTAGATTTTTCCGCATCCTCCTCCAGAAAATTACATTTTATGTGCCTGGGAAGCCTAATGTGAATTTTTCTCCTAACCATTGTACATATATAAAACAAGTTTTTTTCCATAACTTTTATATTGACGGGGACGTAAAACCAAAACCCATCGGAAGCAATTTTAAAATCTTCTGGACTGGATGGAATGAACATAGTATATGTAATATTTACTTACCGGTATTTTAAATTCAGCCACCTTCTGTTTATATTTTTCTTCCTCATGGCTCAAAGGTCTTTTTGACAGTTTCTATCCGAAAGTCATAATGATACAGAACAGAGTCCAATCAAAATTGCGGGCTTTCTTCCTATTGGCTGACGAAATAACGCTACCAAGCGGGAAACAGTGGGAAAATAAAGTAAAAATCGAGCAATTTTTTTATTTGTATTTTATTGCTTTTGTATTTATTTTAAATTGTGATAGACATCAGACACTTTCTGTAATCATTGTAGATTATAAAATCTGCATACTGTCCAAAATTCTAGCCTTTGGAGCAGATTTCATGACTTATAGCAAAAAATAATGAAAACTGAAAATAATTTTTTGTACCAAAAAAAATAAAAATTAATAATTCTGTAACCAACATTTTTTTTTTAAATACCAGTAGAATCAACTGCAAAAATATCTACTTTCATTTCCCATCTACTAAATTTTTATTCAACAAACTAAAATAACTTGTTTTCTTTTTTTCGACAAAAGTAAACAAATATATAGAAAAAGTGAAACCAACATTATTTTACTTTTTAACTCGGGAGTCGTCAAAAAAAAAAATCAGCGCAAAATCACTTATATCGCAGCAGTTATTCCCGATTTCCTAGCATAGGGAAAATAGCATTAGCCACTAATAAAGACGATTAGCCTTAAGCAATATGAAAATGGCAACTTGAATTGTTACAACGTTAAAAACCAACTATCATATCGAAGTTTTGACTGACGAATTCAGACGCCTCAAACTGGACTTCTTAGGAGTTTCAGAAACTCATATCCCAGGGGTAGGAAACATGAAATTAGAGGATGTATAATTTATTTACTCAGGAAGGCAGGATGGGAGCATAGGCTGGGAGCTTAACCCTGGCGTCCTGAAAAATCATTGTTTTTTATGTGTATGTTATGAGATATTCTTGCTCTGTAACTTGTAAACCTTTTAAATCTACGCACGCTCTTCCTCCTCCCGAATCTCCTATTCAAAGCCTCCCTATATACATTCGCCTAAGATGTGTCCTTTCCCTTAAGTCTCTTCTTACGAAATCCTCCCGCCCCATTCGGGGACGACCTGCTTTTTGTCGAACCCTAGACGGTAGGCTGACAAGGACTTTCTGTTGGTAAATTGCCATTCTTCATCCGTAGAACGTTTCTTAGCCATCTCAACCTTTCTCTCACTATAGCCATAAAAAGAGGGATTGAACCACTTTTTCGTACAGCTGATGGCTTGAAATAGGGTCAATTAGTCGAGTACCCTAAACAACCCATTGGTATTTTGGCAAGTGGCCAAGTTTATGCAAAACAGGACGTTTTTTGGAATATGCTCCGTTTTGAAGCTTTCCTCAATCTATCGTTTTTATTCCCCTGATCATCCAAGCCGACCACCATTTCTAGTCCTAGCTCTAGCATAAAAAAAATCGTTATCTTTATTAATTACGAGAAATTCTTGTAAATGTGTTCGAGGATTGTAAAAAAGACTTTCACAAATAATTCGGTGTTGAGGTACATAATCCGTAAGGTATTCTATTCAAATTTTCGATTTTTTTTTTACTGCCTTCAATATTGTCAACACATATGCCGTTTTGGTATAAAGCTATGTTGAGAAAATGGAATTTTTTTAGGAGCGTTGGTTGGCAGGAATTGCAAACCCCTATTGTATCCGTTAACTTTATGTTTAGGGAGTAGCCTTTTCTTCTTCATAATGCAATATCACTAGAAAAAACCGTAAACAACATACGTAAAGCGTTTTTCTTTTCTTTTTCTTACCTTTCTTCTTAAATAATTTAAGTATTTCGGTTTTGAGCGAAATATTTGCATAGTTTTTTAATTTTTTTACTTGCTTTTATTGTCCTCGTTTTCTCTTTTTCGCTATTTTTTGTTTTGACCTTTTTTCTTTTTATTAGTCTTTTCTTATGCATGTTTAAATGTAGACCATATACTTATATCACTGTCACATTCTTGTTTTTAAAAGTTATATTGTGCTCACAGTGCTATGCACTGCCTATGATAACATTTTCTGCTTCAGTCTTGTTCTTTTTCAGTTAGTTCTGCTTTCTCATTATCATCACTAGTTTTATTCAATTTATTTGACTGAAGACAAAATACACCTTTAAATCATTATTAATCAATCTTTCCTTGAAGACTGATTAATTTTCTTCTCATTATTAGGTGTAAAGTGTAAAACTTTGTTAGAAGTGTTTTAAGAGTTCCGCTACAAATTTGATTGTAAGTATTTCAGAGGTTCCACTTCGTTGACGAAATGAAAGGACTTATCTGTTAGTAAAGCTGAATCAGTTTATTGCAAATTATTAATTGATCTAAGAAAATCTTAAAGAATCGTGGTGTTTTTTTTGGTATAAATGGATCTAAGATGGGTTTAAGGGAAAGGGAGGGGGGTAGAAAACGCTTTTATTTAATATATTAGTAGCGTATACTTTTATCAAACGCTTCTAGAAACTCCCAGTGATTTAAAGGATCCATAAAAACAAAAAACAACAGAAGATCACCCTCAGAGCTCATATACTTGTTAGTATAGTGATATATTTTTGATTAAGTCTAAATTTCGAATCTATAGGGAGGCTACGGTGGCGCTCCACCACAGCAATGGGGTGGCCCACAGCAGCAATGGGGTGGTCCGCAGCCGCAATGGGGTGGCCAACCACAGCAATGGGGACCTTACCCGCCATCAAGTGCTTACCCTAATCAACCATATGGTGGGGGTGGATATCCCTCACAAGGTGGACCAGCCGGAGGAGGCTATGGCTCAGGTTACGGTGGCCCACCACAAGCAGCAGCACCTCAAGGATGGGGTGGTCAACCATCACAACCGCCTTTTGGTATTGGATATGGACCAGAGACAGTCTACGGAGAGGGTGGACCAATGCGAGGTGCTGGTTATCAGGGTGGCTACCAAAGACCAGCTCCGTATTCTCGTAAGTGGCTACTAATGTTTTTTTTTTATTTGAAGTTTTCCATTTTAGTTCTCCTTTTTCTACGCCCTCCTAAAGAAAATTGTCACCTGTTTAGAAGCCCGGACCTGTTTACCGGGCTTCTAACGTGTTTAGTGAGCAAACTGATTCGAAGCAGATTTGAGTTGGGTAATTAATGTTTGGAATTCCTATTGTTGCTTGTCATTATGGCTGAACCTGCGGAAATGCTTTATCAACTATTTTAAGTTCTCTTAATTCAAAACTTCATTAGCCAACGTGTATGCTTTTTGGGGCTTCTTTTTGTTTGGACATATAATAAACACTATCTCTTGTTGTATCAACCATGGTTTTTATGTAATATTTGTGCAATCATGCATTAGAAATTTCCCTTGTGCCGGTATTTTTTAGTGCTTAGTATAATTAAGGATCCTCAATGACTTCCGATAATGTCTGTCCTCGTTATATCCAAGTTATGATTTTATGGAATAGCCAGAAGTTGGTGGGTAAAACCATGTGTAACAATGAAGAATTTTCTCTCGCTGATGTTGCTACCCCTCCCCAATCCATCTGTTCGTGCAGCTAGAAAGAAATTGCATGCGAAAAGTCTAAAGCTTTTTGCTATGTATATTTCAATTTTGGTTTCGAATTCGGTCCCTCCCAATATCGAGGCAGATCTTGTTAGTGGAAATTCATTTAAAGTATGGTGTTGGTGATCTCATTGCGAAACTTGATAATGAGCCTCCATCGTCTCTTTTTGTATCTCCTTCCTATGTTTTTTTTTGTTAGTGTTGTATTTTGTTTAGTCCCTTACAGGGTATAACCTTGGGCACTATTTTGATGTAGGTATTTTTAATGTTATATTCAAATATAACGTTACCTCTAGCCAATCAAATAATCTTGAAATATAAACAAATCAAAAATATTAATTTTGGATCTAAGAAACCCAGTAATTGTTCTAAAGAAAATATTTTTTCAATGAGGAATCTTCCACTGGACACTGTCTGAGGCTCGGGTAGGGAGATCAGTGTTCTAAGGAGGAAGATTTGAGGTTCGGGGATGTTCTATAAAAGAAAGAGAAAAGAAAATCAACCATAATTTAGAATATTAGAGGAAAAATGCTGCTGTGATAATTCAATGCCTAAGTTTTTGAATATATATTGCATTTACGTACCTTAAAAGACTTAGATTTTGAAAAAAATGTGTTGTATTAACGGGTGCAAATTTTAGTTTATTGTTTTGTGTGTGTTTTTGTTTTATTTATTTCTTTTTCTACTTTTTTTTATATAGTTTAGTCCACTATTTATTCTTTTAATGGATCTGATTGATGAATAAATAATAGATATTTGCAGCGTTAGGAAATTATATTAATATTTCTTTCCAAGAAGATTTGCTTAAATTGTCTAATTTAAGTCCTTTGTGGGAGAGAAAATAATTCTTACTTTTTTTTTTAGCTCCAAGGGGTGGAGCTGGAGGATATGATTCTTATCCTGCTGGTGGCAGAAGATACTAAAGTGGTAAGTCCATTTACTTGTATTCTTTGCCAGATCATTTTGTATAGGCCTATTAATTTATTTCCTTTGTCATATTCCTCATTGTAAGTTGATATTTTCCCTATGCTGACAAGACATTTTCTTTTCCCTTCTTTTCTTACGTCTTACGAGGCACAAATTTAGACGTGTGATTTTAGTTTCATCTTACAGTCGTAATATCAGTCTTTTATATTTTTTTTTGTAGCACCAAGTGGTGGCCCTGGAGGATATAATATATAATATATCTCATCCTTCTGGCTACAGTTCTTTTGGCAAACCTAGCAGTGTAGTTGTTCTGCATTTGTTTAAGTAGTTCTTAGAAGCAGTGTAACAATGCTTAAGAAACTTTTTTTTTTTTTTTTTTTTTTTTTTTTTTTTTTTTTTTTTTTAGTGTATTTTCCACATTATCTGCACTTTTTCTCAGTCTTGCTGCTACAATATAATTTTTGTTTTATTAATAAAACAGTTTTGTTTTGTTAATATTTGTCAAGGATATATTTAGTGATATAGTATTTTATTTTGTTGGAATAGTTTATAGTATATCTGATATAGTTTTATATTTTTTCTCGTCTTTGTGTCGTTAGTTAACAGTCAGGCAGGCAGGAATAGTTCAAATGTACTAGTTTTTGTTTGTTTGTTTTTTTCATTGTTTTTTTGTCGTATACTTCCCAAGTTGCCTGCGCTAATTTTCTCATGTCTAGGTCTTGTCACATCAAATTTCTTATAATCACCTGTGGTGAAGCAACACTGTTTTGTCACTAATTGTGAAGAGTATATTTTAGTCTTAGTACTGTATTATTTGGGAATAGTTTTCAGAATTTCTGATTTACTTTTAATTTTTTTCGTCTAGGTGTCGATTATCAACTATCAGGCAGGCAGGAGGTTTAGAATGAGGATAGACATCATCAAGTGACCAATTAGTGCTGACACCAGTCACTTCCCCCTCTCCACTTTTTATACTTGTACGTGTATTGTGGTAGAACAATTATTGTAAAGTGTTCTTTTTCAAAGAAATAGATTGTCAGGAAAATTAAATTCATTAAATCTGTTGAAATAAAGCTTTTCAAGTTCCGGACATTAGTATTGAAGTATATAGGTTGAGGATGATGACAGAAAACATGTCGCTTTGAAAGGGAAATCTTCGACTCTTTCGAAAAAGACGTTAGTGTTTGATCAATTCTGATATCTTAGTCCAAACATGACTGGTTTGAGGGGTTGACAAAATTAGAAGTAGATAAATTTTTTAGAATGATTGTATAGAAGTCGAAATATAGGGGTTCTTAGGAGCTAATATCGAGGGTATATAGAGGTTGCTTGGGGCAAGACAGCTAGACATAATGCAGACAAGGAGCATAAGATTAAAAGACGGACGATTAAAAAAAAAAAAAAAATCATAAATGGGTAATATTCTAAATTGTTCTTCTTTATAAGGTGTGAGGTCTATGAACATCAAGGGCAAGTTGTTTTACTTCTTTATTGAACTGGCTAAAACACTGGAACGTGATTGTAAACAATTAAACTACGAAGTTCAGGAACAAATCAATTAAGCAACATTGGGATCACTATCGTCTCCCCTTATTATCTCTGTGGATGATTTAAATATCATTTTATTAAGATGAAGAGGGAGGCATGTATTCTAAATTGCATTGAATGAATCCGGTATTTTAGCCATGGAGCAGTGGCGCTTGAGGCCAATGGTCTCCTGACAATGGGACTGGTAATTTAAACGGGACATGGTGGATTGTTTAGTCAGCTGTGAGGCAAGTGCAATATACTAGTGAATGCTATAACCCACATTCCAAATAGGACACTATTAAAAATAAGGACTCCAGATTTTAGGCTTAAATATAGAACTGCATGACGTCTTGAATGGAAGGGTGGTGCCATCTGTTTGCTGAGACTAATTTGAATTCTTAGCCTAATTATATCTTGTATTTAGGCTGATGGAAGAGCTTAGGGTGAAATTGGTGGCCTTGGCAGCTGTTTTGTTACGCTGCTGTTGTAACCTTGGCAGCTGTTTCGCTATGCTTTATGGCTTGGGGCACTCTGGAATATATCTAATTTTCTTTTGCTTGAAGACTGTCATTATTTAGATCCTTATTATCAGCAGCTCAATTAATATTTTTGATCAAGTGTGTAGATGATTGGGAATCTTAGAGGGAGGATATTCTCAGTTTTTATGCATTGTTTTATAAGCTTATCTAAGACAAGGTGAATTATACACAATTCAGCAGATAAAATAGAAGTTCCAAGTGGGAGAGGAGACAAAAGATTGAGCTTTAGAGATGGAATACATACAGCTGTACCTGCTTTCTCACCATGTACTGACCCATCAATGTAAATATTTGTATTATTAGGATAATGTATAGAAACCTGTTCAAGAAAAATACTCTGCACTAATGGATTCGGTACTATATTTTTATTTGAAGAAATTGGATCAGCTTGACAATATGGTTAGACCTTGGATCCCTAAAGAGGGATTTAGGGAAATGAATAGGCATAATGGTTTTTTTGATGCGAATTACGGTCTTCCGGTAGAAAGGGATTCAAGACTAGTAGGGGTTTGGGCTAACTGACTTTATCTGAAAAAATACACCTATACACTACATGCTTTTGTCCTCGCCCCAGCGTTGCGAATATTTTGCCAAAATCAAATGGTTGTGATGTGCACGCGAAAAATATTTCACTTTCAATTTGATAGGTTATACATACTTTATCCTAAATCTGAACAAACTATTAAGTAATCAGAAGTATTGGCTTAGGTGTAAAAAGAAGCTGGGAAAGATTGTAGCGTGCTTGAAGATAATTGGCTTGAAAGTGGGAATACAAAGGAGGATTTTAAATGTAGTGGAATATTCTCCAAATCGAAGGGCATGCTTTAGACCGACACAATTAGAGCAGAAAGTAGCTGAAGTTGCCCGAAGAACAAAAATGCAAGTTGAAACTTGGCTGGTTTAGATTCTCTTCTGAAAATTTAAATGGGTACATAGCCAAATTAGATTCATTTCTTTTTTTATCTTTGTATTTTTTTTTGGCAATTAGTTTTGCAATTTGTAATTAGTTTTGTTTTGCAATTTGCAGTTAGTTTTGCACTTTTGCAATTAGTTGCTTTTGATAATGCTACTAATAAGTCCCAAGTAAGCGACGTCGCAGTTGTGAATAGTCACAGTTGCAGTCGTATTCGTAAGTTGCCGTAGTAGAAGTAGCAACGATGGCAATAACACTAGTTGTAATAGCAGTGGTAGAACAAGCAGTAGTACTAGTTGTAGTAAGCCTAAGAGTTTCAACTCAATACCCTCAGCCGTTCCTGAGATATTGCTAATACTCCTATTGGAATCATCATAGCCTAAGAAAAAATTACAGCCCCCACCTTGAAGACTAATTAAAATCTGTTATTGAAGGACACTGATGTGTCCTTTTTTTTCTTTGCTGCTAGTTGCAATTAGTCAAAGTCGCAGTTGCAAATAGTCACAGTTGCAGTCGCAGACGCAGTCACAGTTGCAAGTAGCTGCAATAAAAATAGCAGTAGTAACGGTAGCAGTAGCACTATTAGTAGTAATAGTAGTAGAGGTGGTAGAACAAGTAGTAGCACTAGTAGTAATTAATTTATTAGAAATTAATTTATTTCGTTTATTTTTATTTATTTATTTTCTTATTATTATTATTTTTTGCCCTTTTTTTGGGGGGGGGGGGGGTCTAAGGATGGCTGGTATTAATTTTGTATGTAGGGTTTTGTAAAGGGTGATGTCTGCCCATACAAGTTTAATAAACTTCGGGTTTTGTTGTTAATGTGTTTTATTTTTTTTTAATAAAACCTTTTTCTCTCTCAAAAATAGTAGTAGACGTAAAATTTTCACCTTAATACCCTCAGACGTTCCTGCTGATACTCCTTCTTGACAGACTGGATGCACATAGTTTCTTTGGTACTGTTCAATATCTCCAATAGCATGCTCATAAAGTTCCAATTTAACAGTCGTAACTGTTATGGGAATATTACCCAGACGCCCTTTTGACAATCTGAATGCGCCTAGTGCCTTTTGATTTCGTTTTATACCTCCCTCCTCTTTTCTTGAAAATTTTCACTTAGTACCCTTTTCTGTTCCTGGGATACTGCATGTGTGTCATTCTCAAAACCTTGATGTACTTGAAGTATTTTGATTTAAATCAGTAGTAGTTCTAGCCTTTAGTTTCAACTAAACACCATCAGTCGTCCCTGAGATATTACTTTTGACAAATCATACCCACATAGTGCCTTTTGATCTATTTGCACTTAGTGTCTTTGGTTTAGTTGAACATACCCCTAAACATGCCCTGAAAGTTTCAATCCAATGCCCTTAGCCGCTCCTGAGATGTCGAAGATTGGTTATTTTGACAGCCTCGCACATGTATAGTGTCTTTTGATTTAGTTTAACATCCCAACCATCATGCCCAGAAAGTTCCAATGGAATACTCTTGTTGTTGGGATATTACTCACACGGCCTTTTGATAATCCGGATGCTCATGCCTTTTGATTTCGTTTTACATTCCCACCAACTTTACCTGAAAGCGTAAACTTAAATTATTATTTTGTTCTTGAAATATTGCATCTATGCCATTTTGATAACCTGGAAGCACTTAAACTCCTCTGATTTAGTACGATAGTAGTAGTAATCGTAGTAATAGCAGTAGTTGAGGTAGTAGTATAGTAGCCCTGAAATTTTCAATCAAATACCCTTAGCCTCTCCTGAGATATTACTGGTACAACCTATTGACAACTTACATGCACATGGTGTGTTTTGATTTAGTCACCCCCCTCAACATTCCCTGAAAGTTTTGCCTAAATACTGTTAGGTTTCTTGGAGACAGAGGATCACTCCTTCTCCCCTTTCCCAATAACAAAATCTATATGGTAGCAATGTAAAATATGGTAACTGTGTGAAACTTGCATAACTTGGGTAATGGATGTTTGTTTTTATCTTTCAATAATGAAGGCCTAGTCTTGGCAAAAAAAATGGGTTTTCTCCATAAAAAGTTCACAAAAATAGCAAAAACATAACCTTTCACTTTGTTTTGCAACGAAATACGAAGCAAGAGTCATTACCCCGAGGTCTATTGGGAAATGTCATTTCCGAAGGATTAGATATTGAATCGTTCAACTATTTTTAACCCCATGACTATCTAAAAATTTTAATCGTGTTTCTTTGGGGGAGGGAGCTGAAATGGGCGTTTGAGTGAGGCTGGTAGCCCTCCATTCAGTTTTGATTGGAGCCGTTATCGGTTTTGTGATTAGCTGCTTTGAATAATACTACTAATTAAGTAACAAGTAGTCGTAGTCGCAAGCAGTCGTTATCACAATCGCAAGCAGTCACAGTTCGTCGCAGTCGCAAGTAGTCACAGTCGCAAGAAGTTGCAGTCGGAAGTAGTCATAGTCGCATCAGCAAGTGCTTGCAGTTGCAGGTAGTCGTAAGTAGCCGCAGACGCAGTCATAAGTAATCGCACTCTCAGGGTAAGTAACAGAAGCACTAGTAGTATTAGTAGTAGCCCTAAAAGTTTATCCTAATACCCTCAACTGTTCCTGAGATATTACTGATATACCCTTTTGACAACCTGCATGTATATACTGTTTCTTGACTTAGTTCAACATCCCACTCATTATTCCCTAAAAATTTCATCTTGATACCTCTAGTCATTTCAGACACATTACATATATGTCCTTTTGACAACCTAGATGCACATAGTCTATTTGATTTAGTTAAAAATCCCCTCAAAATGTCCTGGAAGTTTTAGCTTATTACCCTTAGTCGTTCCTTAGGTAATGCTGATACGCCCTTTTGACAACCTTGGATGTACACAGTGTCTTTCAATTTAGTTCAAAATGACCTACAACGTTCTCTAAAAGTTCCAACATAAGGCCATTAATTTTTCTTGGGCTAGGATATTACACAGGTGCCTTTTTCACAATTTGGATACACTCGTTGCCTTTTGATTTTGTTTATTACCTCCCTCAACTTTCCCTGAAAATATCCACTTAAGACTTCTGTTCCTAGAATATTGGATCTATGCCAATTTTACAACCTAGATTTACTTATACTCTTTTGATTTAATACAATAGCAGTAGTTGTAGAAGGAGTTTTACAACCTTATCAACTTTCCCTGAAGGTTTCAACTTAAATCCGTAGTCCGTTCCTGAGAAATTAGATCTGCGCCATTATCACTACCTATATGCACTTAAACTCTTTTGATTCACTACAATATTAGCAGTAGCAGCAGTAGTATCTGTAGGCTTGAAAGTTTCAAGTTAATACCGTCAGTTGTTTCTGACATATTGCTGATTTGCTCTTTTGACAACCTTTATACTCATAGTGTATTCTGATTTAGTTCAACACCCCCCTCAACAATCCCTGAAAGTTTTTCTTTAATGCCCTAAACCTTTTTGGAAATGCTATCAAATATGCCCTCCTTTTCCAATAACAAAATGTATGTGTAAGCAATGGACAGCTAGCAAAGCTTAACACCCTTGCCTCAAGGACTGCAGGGGTAATGTCATCCCGGGAGGCATACTTGGTGGACCTTTCAACTCTTTTAACACGATGGTCAATTCAAAATTTTGATCGAATATCTTTTGGGGAGGGCAGCTAAAAGGGGCTGATAGCTAAAATTACTTATGACTCGTAAAAGAGGCGCTTGAACTGCCAATTTCGAATAGAATGATTCCACTCGGAGTTTCTATGACATCTCGTTGCATACGAAGTGGTCTGTTAAAAAATAAAAATAATGAAACCGTTCGTCGTAACGAACTGTAAGGAGCGATGCGGCTTATTATTGGTAACAATGGATACACTAAAACTATCAAGTTATGATGCTTAGTGCTACGCTGATTCAGGTTAGCGCTACCCATCAAAAGCTACGAGCCTGAAAAATGTTTCCTCAATTTTTGAAAAAGGTGGGAATCACCCCTAAAACATCAAGTGGCCTTAATGAAAATCATACCGTCAGATAAAGTATATCAGAGAACCCTACTTCAAAGGTTTTGTAATCCTATATGCAAAAATGTGAAATTGTGCATTTTTTACAAGAAACGAGATCACGGATGTGTTTTTTTTTTTCAGGGGTAATTGTATTGAACCAGTGATCCTAGAAGATCGGAAGAGGGCTCATTTGATCGGGAATCAAAAGCTCTAGTGCCCTTTTTAAGTGAACAAAATATTGGAGGGGAGCTAGACCCCTTCCTACGCCCCTTTTTCCCGAAAGTCATCTTATCAAAATTTTAATATATCCATTTTGTTCAACATAGTCGAAGGATCTAATAACTATTTCTTTGAGGGTGATTTCTTTAGATTTGTATTCCTGTAAGTCTAATATACTTTTTTTTCTAGTTTTCTCAGTTGATTGTGAAGACCTAACTGTGATATTGGACTGTGATGACCTTTAATATGCCAGCTTTTATTGGAATTATTAAAACTGTTGTTTAAAAAACTCACTACTTATATTTTTTGTATGCTTCTTCTAGGGTCTGCTGCTTTTTTCAGCCTCACTTTGCATTACAAGTTAAAAAATTGAAATATTGAGAAATAAAGTATGCGCAAAAATAAATACTTTTCCAAGTCTAATTACAGCTCTCTAAAATTAAGGAGCAGGTCATAGCCTACTCCCTTGGACAGCCCCAAGTATCGCCACTTCCTGAGTATGGGATTTTAGTACATGTTATGTTTTATTGCCATTTTTCGGATTTTATGTTGACTATCCTTAAACTGCTTTTAAAAGACGTTGAATCTGGTATTTTTGTCATTTTTTTCTTCTTCTTTTTTAAAGGTAATAAGATTAGGATATATTTATGGAAAATATTTTGAGCTTCTTGTGTCCGTCTCATCTGTAACAGCTCTAATTTAATAAATGGATTGCTCAAACTTAGGTTTAGAATTGCATGAATGGTTCGACGGTCAATGGTTAGAGGTACACCAATGGTCTTTGGTGTGACAAAAAGCCGATTGTTTTTGGTTGGGGTGTGAGGATGTCGTAAGGAAAGATTTAAGGGAGATGGGAACTTTTTGGGAGGGTGTTTGAGGAGATCTTTGATTAGACTGAGAGGGAGTGTGTGTAGCTCTGTTGGCCTCAGGCGGCTTGATGCTTCGGTGAGCTATTGGTAGTAGTAGTAATATTCATGGTACAAACCAGAGACTGCTTTGACAAGATTGCAAGAAAAAAAGTTGGATTTTTTTTTTAATCTAAGAAGTATTTTAAAATACAAAGCATAAAGTTTATTACAAAGTCTTCATCATATTTGCCGAATATCATTTATATTATCTGATATGCGTTAATGGTTTAACAAGGCTTTTTCTTTTTCCACTTGAAAAGAAGACGTCATATTCTGATTAAACTTTGGACTTCGATGTACTTACTTAAGACGCCTTCGTCTTCTCATAGACAGTGCAATCTCGCCGCCTAAGTAAAGAACAATGTTGGCACAATGTTTAATGTTTTTTTTTGGGGGGGGGGATAGGCCAAGGCACTTCGTATCGAATAAGTTGTAGAAACTTCGAAAAGGGCTCACATTCGATTAGAAATTGGAGTGGCTAGTTCCCTTTTTAATAGTCGAAAGTGATTAGAAGGCAACTGACACCCCTTCCACGCCAACCATTTCCCCAAACACATCCAATCAAAATTTTGAGATAGCAATTTTGTTCAGCGTAGTTGATTTCTAGATAGAAATTATGTTTTTGAGGAAGACACTCCCCCACAGCCCTCACGACAAGGGTTATAAGTTATGCCCTGGGGGCATATAAGGTTTTCATAGAAAGCGTTGTCGTAGAAACTTCAAAAGGGGCTAATTCGATTGGAAATTGAAATGACTTGTGCCGTTTTTAATAGTCGAAAGTGATTGGAAGGCAACTAACACACCTTCCACGCCCAACATTTATCCAAACACATCCAATCAACATGTTGAGATAGCCATTTTGTTCAACGTAGTTTAAAGTTGTGGAAATTAGGTCTTTGAAGATGATAACCCCCTCAGAACCCTCAGGGCAAGGGTTATAAGTTAAACCCTGGGGGCATATAAGGTTTTTATTGAAAGCTACGTCGTAAAAACTTGAAAAAGGACTAGTGCCCTTTTTAATAGTTGAAAGTGATTGGAGGGCAACTTACCACCCTCTCACGCCCACCTTTTCCCCAAACACACAATCCAAATTTCTAGATAGCCATTTTGTTCAGCGTAGTTGAAAGTTTTTGAGATAACGTCTTTAAGGATCTTAGGTCTTTAAGGACACCCACAGCCCTCAGGGCTAGGGTTGTAAGTTATGCCCTGTGGGTCTATAAAGTTTTATAGCAAGCATTTTCATAGAGACTTCAAAAAGGGCTTATTTGATTGGAAACTGAAAGGGCTGGTGCCCTTTTTAATAGTCGGAAGTGATTAGAGGACAAGTAGCCCCCCTATCAAGCTCACTATTTCCTGAAAAACATCCAATCGAAATTTTTAGATAACCATTTTGTTCAACGTCGATGAAGGTTCTGGAAATTAGGCCTTTGAGGATGACTCCCCCCCTAGAGCCCACAGGGCTAAGGTTGTAAGTTTTGCCCTTCGGGAATATAAGGTTTTTTTTATAAAATTATGTTGTATAAACTGCAGAAAAGGCTCATTCAATTGGAAATTGAAAGGGCTAGTGCCCTTTTTAATAGGCTAGTCGAAACTGATTGGAGGGCAATTAATCTTCCTTTCATGCCCACCATTTCCCCAAACACATCCAATCAAAATTTTGAGATAGTCATTTATCTCAATGCATTTGAAAATTCTGGATATTATGTCTTTGAGGATGATCAACCCCCCCTCCCACACCCCTCAGGGCAAGGGCTGTAAGTTATGCCCTGTGGGCATAAAAGGTATATTTGTACTTTACTGAAAAATATCCTTTTAAATGTTTTCACTTATAACTTTAAGAAAACAGAAATTAATTCGGATTTTAAGGAATAAATATCAGCATATGTATATTAAACTGACATTTGAATTTTTTTCAGTAAAGTACAAATTATATTCAGGCTTTTACAAAGCATAGGGTTTAGAACCCTACTAAGATTAATTTCTGCTCGTTTTTAGCTTGACTTGTTTTAATTTCTGTTTGTTTTGGGTTTCATTTATTTATCGATACTGATTTGTGGTAGTTGTATGCTTGGTAGATTTATTTGATTTTATTTTTGTTCATTTTTGGTTTTATGGATTTTTTTACTTTTTTTGAACAGCTTATTTTGTGCCAAAAATTTTTTTTGATTAATCTCTAAAAAGGAAACCCCTTAACCAACCACCACCCAAGACGCAACGAGTAGGAAGACCCAAACTGGTGTTGCTCAGTTATGTTGATTATGAGGTACATGAACTGTTTTGCACGCTATTTTATTGCAAATTTTAGCAAGCCAAGTTTTTGCTTCATATTATTATTTAAACTGTCTTGTTCAGAGACCGTTGGCAGTTGGAATTCAACGATTCGGTTTTGGCATCTCTTAAGCTTTCACCAAATTGGGCATCGGTTTGTGTTGAGCATTGTAAATATGTTGATAATGGGACCAGGGTGTTCCTAGGATTGGTGATGCCCAGGAAGGAAATAATTACAGCACCCTCCCTCCTCCGAAAATGTAAGCGAAAGAGAAGCCGAAACAAAAAGGAAAACGTGATTAAATTGGGCAGTTTCCTAGCTGCGGTGCCCTCCCCCAGCCTTGGAGCCCTGGGCAACTGACTTGGTTGCCCCTCCTCTTTGAATGACTCTGAATGGGACGGATATTCTCTTTTTCTTCATTAGGCCAATTTTCTCGGATGATTTGCTGTATGTAAGAATTTTTTTTTAGTTAAATCATCTAACAAAACGGACAAAAAATAGCATACAAGAGAAAAAAGACGAACAAATAGATAAAATTCACATCTTAATAAACTTCGAAAATCTGGCCAAATTTATAATCATAGAAAAGACGTCGAAAATCCCTAGCACAGTAGATATGTTGCCTTTATAAATTAAATCGGCAAATGAGATTTAGCAAAAATAGGAAACTATGTTTACTTGAAAGAAAAAAAAACCTGGTCGCCACCCCTGACTAAATTAATAGGTTAAAAACATTTAAGCTACTTAGGTAATCAAAGTTTAAATATGGCAACAGGCCAACGACACCCATGCATTATGAATTAAGGCGATTTTTTTATTTGCAAGTTTAGCTGAAGTCTGTTGACTTGTCAGCTTTAATCTCGTCCCAACTTTAGCCTAAAGGGTTGTCACTACTATGTAACTCACTACTATTAGAAATTTTTACATCTTCCCTAATTAAATTATTATAAATTGAATTCATTCTAAATTACCGTGAATTTAGAAAAAAATTACACGGAAAGGGGTATTTTTGGACTGTGGAAAAATGATTAGAAATTAGTTTTTTTTTTTAAATGAAAGTATGCGAAGGAGAGGAAATTGTCCGGAGGGAATTTTGCAGGAGGTGTATTTTACATGGAAGGAATTTTCCAAGGAGGAGTTTTCCGTGAGGGAAGGGGATTTTTCATGCGGAGTGAGTCAAATTTACCGGTATTATTTGAAAAACGATAACAAATTACATAACAAAACATTTTTCTTTTAGACGGAAACTAAGGAGCAAAATTAAAACCCAACATGAACAGAAATTGTTTCGTTTCTGATGGGGTTATTCCCTCCTCCATACTTTTCTCTTTACGCTAAAGATTGACTGTTCCTCCCAATTTTCTAATAAAGACACCTAGAAACACAAGGGCCGTTTGATTAGAATAGGAAGCTTTTTTAAAAGTGTTATCAACTGTAGCGTGAAGAGTAATGTATTGAGAAGGAGAGCACCTTCTCCCAAAGCCGTACCAAGAATTTTTCTCGGAGGGGGTTTTACTCAAAAAATTTCGGGGGCGGGGGGTACACAAAAAAAACTAAAAAAACGCATAAAAAATTTGTTTATATTCCTTTTTGTTTAGTTTTTACGAGTCAGACAAACATGTTGGGTGCGCGGGGGGGGGGGGGTCAAACCCCCTACCACACCCTGCCCTATGGTTACGGTCTTGCCTCATTCATATATGGAATAATTTCTGTTTCTTTTGATTTTTAACGGTGTTCTTTACTTTCAATTGAAAATAACATTTTTTTCTCATTGGAGAAAATGTTCTTCAAATACTTATATATATATACGACGAACGACGTAAGAAAAGGATTTTTGTTTATTCATTCAATTGGTTCGTCGACTTCAGTTAGTGATCTGATTAAGACAGAGGGAAATTCGTCGACTATAATATAAAGTAAGTATTTTCACAATATAATTGGGTATATAAATAGTGGTATATATAATAAAATAGTACATTTAGTCATAATATTAACAATTTCTATTTATAAAAAATTAAACAGTTATTTAATAGTCGACCAAATAGAAAAATTTATTTACAAAAAAGAATGAAAAACTGAAAAACAAAACGGACAGAGGGTGTTAGAAAAAAATATATAGGGAGGGGGTGGGGTCTCCCTCGATCCGACAGTGTTGTGTGAGGTACTCGTTTGAGTGAACTGTCATTGAACTCTCTCCGAAAAAAATTTAGTGAATAACCCGGAAGCTCAGTATTTTGTGAATGACCCAAAAGTATTTCTACTGATGACGATCGCTGTATATGTGATCGAAATATCGAAACTTTTGTACCTGTTTTCACTGTCTAAATAAATAGATTTATCCCCATTTGAACATTTATTTGGCCGTCATAGAAAGGCAGTGTGGTCTGAGAAAGAATGTTTTATTTAAGGTGTTATGTCGAAAAAAAATCTCTTGCGAAAAATTCCATATTTTTACTTATCAGACTTAAAGCTCTTGCTCGGCAGCGTCGCCAGCATAGAGGAAACCAGTCGTCTGCGCCGTTACTCGTCTCCAGAGTGGCCTGTTTTGGGCGAGGGTAGGAGCTCTGCTGTGGTCAATGCCCCACGCTGTGAGTCGATAGCGGATGACAAAATTCTTCGTGGAGAATTTGTCCCGCAGAAAATTTCCCCCTCCCAAAGATAAATCCCCCAGAAAATTCCATCGCAGATGCAAATTTTCCCAGGATAATCCCTCTCCCTAACATCTCAATGTGTAAAATTGAGTCGACAAAGAGAAAATAAGAATTTCGGAAAAAGGCTGTAAAATCCCTCAAAATGGCATTGGACCGTCATGTACAGTGCATTATTGCAATCATCCTGATAAACGTTCTTCAATCACGAGCATTATAGCCCCCCCCCCTGAACAACATGGAATTTTTTTGCAGGGGAAGCATTGATGTATGTCCGTTTTCTCTCCCCCCCCCCAAGGGGGATCGCATCGAACCAGTCGCCGTAGAATGTTGAGAAAGTGCTCATTTGAAAGGAAATTACCATATCAAAAGCCCTTATTAAGTTACAAAACATATCCTGGCATGATATTTGGAACTGATATGAAATCTAACAACAACAATCAGTTTTTCAGTGTAGTATATTTAGTCTATAGTCCAATTGACCACAGAGAACGTTTCCGCATAAGTTGGAAAATACCAAGACCATACGGATTTGCTTCTCCCAACAAGAATACTAGTAAAACATCATACGCAATCCCCCAAACCGCTGCTGTTTTCCGCAAAACACAGCATGAGGAATGAATTACAGGTACAGAAGGATTATTTCTTCCTATTGCATGCCCTTAGCCTGATAACAATCTTTTGAAATCAAACAAATTGCCAAAAAATGACAAAACGCAATGCACACTCAATCTGGAATGCCTTGAGGAATGAGCTAATCCCCTGGATAGACTGACACAGGCCAAATATTTGGGAGGGGGAAGATCATTTCTTCTAGAGTTAGGGGATGCGTGTTTTCAGGCTACTATTTTTCAATTTTCCAGGAGGTCCTTTTGATTAATCTATGGGGAGGGTGGAGTAGACGCCCCCTTCTTATGCAAATGTACCTCTGGGCATGGTCAAAACAGAATCCCGTGTATGGACTAATGAGACACTTTGCATACTTCATAAGGTTCAAAGTAAGTGCACACTAACATATTTGTAAAATGAATAATATTGTTTCCTACACGATTTAATTTTTTGGAGTAGGAGGGCCGCAAGATCAAGGGATATCTTATGAGCCTTATGGGTCATTTCCCTTGTATATAAAATTTCATGTGTTCCTCTTCCCTTGTCCTGTATTCCTACTGCTCGTCTTATCAAATGTTGGTTCTACTCTCTACTCTATTTAAAAGGGCTTAAGAGGCTATGTTCTCTCTCTGATGCTCAAGGATTGACAAGAAACTGTCTAGAAGCATTGATTTGGGCTAAAGAGGGAAGAGCGATGATTCGTTTTAAAAAAATCATAGAAAAAGTGGCTAAAATTTTGAGTTTTTTCCAAAGACGAGTCTATAAAACTTTCATCTGCTCATTTTTAGATTTTCCCTCCTTCATCACAGAATTTAAATCCTCTAGTGTAGCGGATTATAATGGTGTACGTTCAATAGTAGCAACTCATAAAGTTAGCCAAATTTAGGAGCGACATTAGTGGGAATCGTCGTGAATGCTGAGGGGACAAAAGTCCCCTTCTTATTAGAGAGACAATTTTTTTCATCTTGGATAATTTATTCTTTGCTTCGAAAAGTTAATGCATTAAATGAGCCCCTTTTCTCGATGTATTGCTGTAAAAAAGCTTGTATTTTTGATTTAAAGAGCTGGGTTTGAGTGGGAGGTGGTAGCTCTCCTCACGTTCTCTTCGGTTATTAAAAACGAACTGAAATTAAATGAAAAAAAAATCAGATGAAAGTTGAGAGGGAAATTAAAGTTAACGCGAGCAGAGATTATTCCGTATGCGAGGAGGACTACCCCCACCTAAGTCCGCCGCTCTTTATGTTAATGTTGACTTTTCTTTTTTTACTAATTTCTTAAGAAAGAATTCTACTTAAAAACCAGGGCTGTTAAACCGTGATCAGTAGTATTTTTAACGCATTATAAAAATTTAGAGCAAAGATCGATGAGGAGAGGATGAGGTACCCCTCCCCCCTCATATATGCAATAATTTCTTCTCGTTTAAATTTTTAATGTCACTCTTTACTTTCATCTTTAAAAATAACTTGGTTTTATTTAATTGTTATAAAGTTCAAGGCTTGCAATGAACAAAAATAGGTAAGTTGGGAATAAAAACTAATAAATCTGTACTTATATGACGTATCTTGTTCATCATTTGGCATAGCTTGTTCAGTGAATTTCATAATGAACTAATTCAAATTGAAATTTTGAACTGGTGAAATACACAAATTAAATATTCAAAAATAAAAAAAAAATCTGGAAAACATCAAATAAAATAACCTTAGCTCTTTTCTTCCTTGTACACGACAATGTAAAATAAGAATTTTGAAGATATAAAAGGACCAGAAAAATTTATACGTGTATATTCTATGTGCAGTGGCGTCAACTGGGGAGCAGCGGTATTTTACACAATTGCAGTTTTTTCGATAATTAGTAAACTTCTTGAAAGGGTTCTCTTCCCGCAGTGACAATCAGTTCGGGTTCAAAAGTGACATTGGAGTTCAAAATGGACATTCCTGTTTAATTATTTTTAATTATTTTTCATTCCAATTATTTTTCATTATAATTATTAATTATTTTTCATTCCTGTTTTCCCTGATTAATTTAAAAAAATGAAGTTTTTCTGAGGGAAGTAAAGAGCGAAGTTGAAACTTAAAACGAACAAAAATTATTACTTCACAGATTATCTAACATGTATCAATAAAACTAGTACAAATAAGCCAACTAATTATGTTTCCCTATACTTTTAGGATTATACAAAACTAGCGCTTTACTGAAAACGCAAAATAATATAGGGGTTTTGGCACAGTAAAAGCAAACCAATTAAGGACGCGTTTTACAGAATACAAATATTATCAATCCCTTATATATATATATATATATATATATATATATATATATATATATATATATATATATATATATATATATATATATATATATATATATATATATATATATATATATATATATATATATATATATATATATATATATATATATATATATATATATACTTGACTTTTGTTTTTTCAGTAAAGCGCTAGTTTTGTATATTCCTAAAAGCATAGAGAAACATAATTAGTTGGTTTATTTGTACTAGTTTTACTGATATATGTTAGAAAGGCTGTGAAGTAATAATTTTTGTTCGTTTTAAGTTTCAACTTGGCTCTTTACTTCCTTCGGAAAAACTTTGTTTTTTAAATGAATCTTTGTTCGTTTTCTATTAAAATTTAATGTAGAAACAACATTGCCACGATCTTTTTTATTTATACAGAATAATGTATGTTCGTTTTGATTTTCAATGGCTGTCCGTAGTTTCAGTTGAAAAACTTATTTTTAATGTAGTTTCTAATTATCACCGATCAAGGGGAGATAAGATACCTATAGAAAATACTGCAAACAACCTTGACAGCTGCGAAAAACTTTCAGTCTATAACATGAAGTTCATCATCCATACTTCACAAAACAATACATGTTTTTCAGAAATGTTTGTTTTCGTTGAGCAAAAAGCTGTTTTTACTCGGCCGACTTCCCCTGAAAAAGCCATAATGAAGACAGGACTTTATAAATCACCTACTGACTAGCAGAAACTAGAAGGCTACTGTAACAAAAGAGAGCTGTTTAAGGGGTCATTTAAAAACTTATATTTATATCTAATCACTTTTTATAAATTTGACTTGATAGCACATTCCCATAAAGTGCACTTTCGGTTGTTTCCATCTTTGGAAAAGATACCTTTTTCATTAATTAATTAAAAAAAAATTTCCACAAAAAAAGTTTTTCAAAGAAAAGTAAAGAACTCCATTAAACAAAAAATGAGCAAAAAAAAAAACTCAAATAATCTACCAAGCGTAAAACTACCACAAATCAGCATCGATAAATAAATGAAACTCAAAACGGACAGAAATTACAATAAATAACCGAGTCAAACTCAAAATGAGCAGAAATTAACATAAGTTGGGCTCAAAACCCCTATGCCTTCCCAAGGCCAGAAGATAATTTGCACTCTACTGAAAAAAACATAAACGTTTTTACTTTTACAAAAAAATAGATTTGTTTTAAAAAATAGATTGGTGAGAAAGAGTAATACTTTAGCGTAAAGAGCGAGGCGTTGAGGAGGGGAGAGCGCCTTTCATATACAGAATAATTTCTTTTCGTTTTAAGTTTTTTTTGTCCACTATTTTTTTCTGAAGTAATTTACGAATTAACTTTTAGAAGGCTTAGTGATCGTTAGCTATATTTTTTTGTGGTAATTTCTGTTCGTTTCAAATTAGACTTGATTATTATTTTTAGTTTCTGTTTGTTTCGGTTCTCATTTATTTATTAGTAGTAATTCGTGTTCGTTTTAAATTTGAACAATTATGACTTTATTTCTAGTCGACTTTGGTTTGTTATACCCTAGATTTATATACCTCCACGGAAAAACCCCCCTCGTCACAGAAATATTCTCTGGACAATGCAATCCTGGCGAAAATTTAACCCGGACAATTAACTTTAACATCTCCACGCGTAAAATTGAATCGTAATTGGAAGGCAACTAATCTCCTTCTCACACCCATCATTCCCCCCAATATTTTTGGGAGACTTCGTCTCGAATTATATTTTTCCATGCCAGGGCCCTTCATATCGAAGGAGTAGTCGTAGAAGCTTCTAAAAGGACTCATTTGATTGGAAATTTGAATGGCTATTGCCCTTTTAAATAGTCGAAAGTGATTAGAAGGCAACTAACACCCCTTCCACGCTCACCATTTCTCCAAACACATCCAGTCAAAATTTTGAGATAGCCATTTTGTTCAGCGTAGGTGATTTCCAGATGGAAATCATGTTTTTGAGGATGAAATTCCCCCCAGCCGTCAGGGTAAGGGTTGTAAGTTATGCGCTGGGAGAGTATAAGGGGGCATAGACTCATAAAACTAGAATGAATATTTTACCAGCTAGTTAGTGCCTCAAAGAGGTAAATACCATTTACGTGTTTTTATTATCAAACCACTGCGCTGGCAAGCATTCCGTGGGTCAGACCTGACTAATGCTCCATGGACTGTATAATGATTGTCTACCTTATTTTGATTTCATTTATAGCTGACGTTCCCTATGAAAGACGAAGACCTACGAAAGTGTGCACTTTCAGCGGGAGCTGGATCCACAAGGGAAGAAGATGTTCTGGACGAAGAAGAAGAAGAAAAACCAGTTTGGACAATAAAAAAAACTCAAGTAAAAAAGACGTCTGCTGAAAAAGTTCAACCCAAAACCCCTGCAACAACCTTAAAGGTAGTAGTAAAGGAAGCGGCAAACCTAAGAGCGACACATAAATCTAAGAAGGAAACTTTTGCTGCAACAGGTACTTTCTTTTGTTTTTTTCGGGTATCTAACAGCAATTATGAGAAAATACGATGATGTTCAACTATGAGATGGAGCATCCTGTGCTGGGTGGGGAGTTGGGGGAAGTGGAGGGGGGATATATAGTGCAGCATAAGTAGTCTTGCCGAAAAAGCCGAGTGCATACGACATTCACCGTCTCACCCACCCGAAAGCTTGTTTACGCTATACTACTGTCGTCTACAGCAGCTCATTGCTGACACTTTTAGTAAAATCCAAGCATCAGCAATTATATTTATGATTGTTTAATGTGTGTTTATTGCGTATAATGTATTGCGTAATGTTTTTAAATTCACCAAGTAGTGTGTTGGTTAAATAGTTACTTTTCTTCACTACCGCTTTAATTGTATCTACTTCAATAGAACCTCCTCTTCCCCCTCCCCCCCACCCAATGAAAATACTGTAGCTACGCCCCTGCCCATCCCCAAAGATTTCGGATAGTAATGACTCTGGTAAGTATCAGACCAAGTCCATGGAGAATAGTTACTCGTACGTACTTCTTGGTTCCAGCCTGTTATCTCTGTGTACTTCCATTTGAAACTTAGAATTTCAAAACCGGGTTTCCGCTAGTTAGTGAGTTGTTTTTCACTTCGTGGAAACTATTTAATCTTTATATTTTGGGGGTTGAAGGGGCAGAAAAAGGTACCAGGTTAGGTTACGCATTTAATATGTGCCATGCTTTACCCCACCCCCTAATGTGCAAATATATAGCCCAAATTTGTTTCTAAATTTTTGCATTTTCATCCTATTTTGTTTTATTTCACTAGCATTAACCAAACTTCACATTTCGCGTGTGTGCTACATTCCACACAAATACCCAGAAATATTCCCATAAATCATAAGGGAATATAATCAATTTCACGATTTTGATGCATTTTCAGAGGTTTCTTTTGCCCCCCCCCCCAAGAAAAAAATAACAACTAGGGCCTGGGGACTATACTTCAATTTCTACCTCACTCTTCTGCCGTCTCCCCTTTAGAACTGATTCTTTGTATGTGATGGTTCATTGAGACCTGGGATGTTTTGGTATTGAAATGTACCCTTTGAGGTAGTTCCCTCCCTCCCTAACTACAAAGAAATCAGTGTGCCCCATTGTAGAAGTTTAAGTGTCTTTTTAAGTTTTGTAACTTTTGTAAATTGCCAGGGATGCCAATTGAAAGGGAAAATTGAGAGTTCGAAAATTACCTTCCACTTTGTACATATGTTGAAAAAAAAACTAATTTTATAATGTTCTATAATGTGTCTAACAATTCTATAATGTGTATAATTCTATACACAAAAGTTTTTCCTGTATAAATCAGGGTAGGGGAGGGGGTATGAACTCCTGGAGGGGAGTTACACTCAACATCGTTTTCATGTATACAATTCCCTTCACAAGCATCACAAGAAAAAATACATCATACCAGTAAGAAGGAAAAATCACATATATAAAATCACAAAGTCAAAAAGACAAAGACAGACACAGAGACATGTTAAGAGACACTCAGTCCCACAGGAACGGGAGAGAGAGAGACAAAAACACACATAAAAGTATTGTCAGACCCACAAACAAAAGGCAGAGATATGCAAACAGACGCTCAGTCACACAGGCACGGGGGGAGAGAGACAAAAAACACACAAAAACACAAAGTCAGACACACAAAGACAGGCACAGAGACATAGAAACAGACCCTCAGTTACACACACACGATGTGAAATAGACAAAAAACACACAGACAAACACAAATTCAGACACACAAAGACAGGCACAGAGAAATGCAAACAGACCCTTAGTCACACAGACACGATGTGAAAGAGACAATAACACACAGACAAACACAAAGTCAAAAACACAAACACACAAAGAAAGGCACAGAGACACGCAAACAGATGCCCTATTGCACAGGCACTGTGGGAGAGAGATACAAAAATAAAAAACGCATAAAAACACGATGTCAGACACACAAACAAACAAAGACAGACGTAGAGACATGCAAACATCCACTCAGTCACACAGGCACGGAGAGAGAGAGACAAATAAACACACACACACGAAAGCACAAAGTCAAACACACAAAGATTTTCCCCAGAATGTATTGCTTTAATTTTTTTGACTACAAAAATTTTGTAGTCAAAATCTTTTTAATTTTCCTAAGGACTAACAGATTTAACTCTGTTGAATATAAAATTTGAATAGATGAATTAAAATTGACACGGTTTATTCCTTGAATTTTCCAAAGGACTAAAACTCTGTTGAGTATAAAATTTAAACAGGTGAATTAAATTTGACACGGTTTATTCCTTATATTTTTTAACGATTAAAAGGTTTAACTCGGCTGATTATAAAAATTCTCATCTGCAACTGCATGATTGTCTGTAATTTCCAAATTCAAGTGTATCTTGCACAGAATCTTTCTATACTTCCAATAATATTATTAATAGCTCCCCATGTTCTTCATCAATTTCTAAATTCAGATATTGTTCATACAAAGAATTCAAGTTCTCAATATTATTTAAAATATCTTCGTGTATCCATGGTTTACGGGGTTCTTGTTTTCTCAGCTACACCATTCCAACTGGCCATGTCTTATCAAAAATTGATTGGACAATACAACTCATTATATCGAAAGCCTATGATGCATCATCTTCAATTTCAAAACCTGACTGCCAATTACGGCAGCTCAATTCCTCAGCAATTTTTTCTAATTTCTCTTTATTTCAGTTGTTCTACTTTATTTCTTTTTACTGTGCATGCTATTTCTTTAAGCAAATATTTTTTCCAACAATCAGTAAGTTATCTGAAGCAGGGTAAATTATGACATCAGCATAACTATTATTCAGGTATTTTAAACTCACAAAAATATTATCAATTAATAGAGCAGAAGGACTAACAATCCTCGTGGGCAAACCAACTAAAGGGGAAAGATCATTAGACATCAAAAAATTTTGAAAATCCAATTATCTGCTCTAAAATATAAAAGGTTAAACATCCAGGGATTAAAAATATCCAGTTAATAATTTCAACAATCGGGACTCCAATGGTGTTCTTTTCAGTGTCCATTTTTACGGTTTTCAAATTCCTTTTTTAAGTTCTCTCTAATATTTTCTTTATAAACTTTGTTTGGCCATCATTTGCTCTTTACTAGAGAAGCAGTTTCAACTATAACATTATTGTTTAAGATATGACGCTTTTCAACTATCACACTATTGTTTCAACACTGACTATTGTTTCAACTATAAAAAAAAATTGTTTGACAAGACTTAAAATAATTGGCCATTATCCTCGCATTGCTGTTTAGTTTTAAAAATTCTTCTTCTTCTATTTCACAGCAGGCGGGCTTTTCATTTGATACTATTTAGCCCTTTTCCTTTTGCTTCACTCTGTGGGCTACAGAGCTACTCGCCTGGTTAACTCTTATTTATTAGATATTCTCAAATATCTTTCAGTTGATCTTTCGACTCAAGGAGTTCAAATATAAGATGATAGATATCGATTTCTGTGCTCTGTGTGTAGGAATAGTCGGCTAGGCTCTTGGCTGATAGTAAGATTTTGTGGTGATTGAAGCACTTTAACAGTTTACAATGCAAGGTATGCTGTGCAGACGTCAGCATATTACATTCAAATAGGCAGTGGTCAATTGTTTCATTATCCATAATACAATACCTGCAAAGAGGGAACAGGGGAACTGAACCACTTGAATTAGGAAACTGATACGAGAATGCAAGAAAGTTTAGTCCATTTGTTCCAGAACGAATTTTATGATAAATTTTAGAAAAGCACTTATTGGGAAAGGGGGAAAGAGTAGGATTTTACTTATTAAACATAATATCTGATAGTCTCCATCGGTAAGTATCTCTAATGGTGATGGGTCTCCCACTTGGCTGGTCAATATTTATAGCATTTTTGCTATTTCTTCAACCTGATGATTAACACTTATACCAGAGTGGCTAAAAATATACTGAAGATAAGTTCTTTTGCCACTTGAAGCAAGATTATCTATAATACTAGGACAATGATAAGTGTCAATATCCAGCTTATACTGAGGAGCTGAAGACAGCAACTCAAGGCTTGATAAAGAGTCAGAATATACTATAATATTATTTGAATTAGCAATCAAGAGTTTATTTTCTATAGGGTGTTCTAATGCCATGAATATGGCATTTAACTCTGCAGACATTATAGACACATTATTATACAATCTCTCAACCATTGCAATTTTCAGGTGAGGAAGGAAGGCACTACTCGCTACCTTCTCATTCATTTTGGACCCATCAACAAATATTTGGAAATGGTTTTTATCAGTAATTGTATTAAGTTCAGCAATTTCTTTCTGGACAAAAGCAATGGGGGTTAAATCTTTAGTCCACTTTGAGAAATCAGTATTTATTATGGGGATTGACCAATTCAATGGAGGGGGTTGGGGGAAAGTAGATGCTATAGACTTTTTGGGTACTGGGAACTTCTTCTGAATATTGGCATACTCATCTGCAATGCCTCTATACATGGCTGGATTTCTTAATCAATTATGTAGGGTGTGTGACCTATTTGATTAAATTTTTGTAAGATTCGTTTTGTATTGTTTCAATTTTTTGCATTTGGGTCTTTGCACATGCACCATAGACGATGAGCCCATAGTCAATATGGGGTCTTATATGTAATTTATAAAACTGGAGTAAGGTTTTCTCCTTACATCCCCAGGGTATGGAAAGAAGTCTTTTAAGTATAATTGTTTTTCTATAGAATTTTTTTATTGTGTTTGAAATGTGGAGGTGGAAATTAAGTTTTTGGTCAAGCATGAGACCTAGGTAATTAATATGATTATCTTCTGGAATAGTTGTTCCATTTAGAGTTAGGCTTGCATTAACATGATTTCGCTTTCTGTGAAATTGGATTATTTTTGACTTGGTAGGTGCAATGGGTAAATCTGAATGTTGAGAGAATTTTTCAAATTTGAAAAGTGACTTTTGCAGCTTTGACTGTGCAATCTTAAAGGTGTTGCCAGATGACCATAGTACCAGATCATCAGCATATTGTAGATTCGTGTGGGCGAGATTCATGTCCCAGAGATACAGGGCAAAAAGGAGGCAGCTGAGGACTGCTCCCTGAGGAAGGCCTTTGGTTATTGTCTTTTGGAGTGAAGAGGTTGAACCTACACAAACAATGAAACTTCGCAATTCTATGAAAGATTTTATAAGATACTAGCTTGGGGGGGGGGGGGTAGTCCAATAGACTATCAATTGTCAATACATAGACTATCAATTTTATTTATATAAATTTTATTCAAAATATTTAAAGACATAATTTGTAGGGCAATTGTAGAGAAACTGCCACTTTTGGGGTTGAAATACGTATTTAGGTTTGGAGGGGTAGCAACAGCTAATTCATTATTATTTGAAGTCACATGCTCAATGAAATTACCAGCTTTATTTGCTGGTTTATTCCCCCACAAAAGGCTGTGGGCATTAAAGTCTCCACAAATAATGATATTTTTCAACATATTAGAATTATTTCTATAGCTGAAGAAATCCATGGCATCTGTAGTTTGGCCATTAGGGTTATAAAAGCTTAATATGTAAGTTTTTTGTATTATTCAGCCACCAATTGATACCAATTGCATCAACATCATTTACAAAATCTGGAAAGTTGATGCCACAGAATTTTATATTATTATTAATTATTAAAGCTACTCCACCTCCTTTTCTCTCTGATGATCTATCCTTTCTCAGGATAGTATATCCCAGAGACTTAATTTGTTGATTTTGGATTAAATGAGTTTCCTGGAGGCAAGCAATAGTTATGGAATTATTATTCATAAAAGATATTAGTTCATTTAAGTTATTTTCCGTAAGTGATCTTACGTTCCACTGGAGTATTGATATGTGTTGTGTTGTTGTTTTATTTTTCATATGACTTTGTATCAATGTTCAGGTTTTTTAATAGTAGAGCAAGATCTTTTTTTGCTTGAATGAGCATATGATTAGGGATGTAGATTTTTGCCAATTCAGCAATGATTTTTGTTTTCTGTTTTTGTTGTATACTCATGGCCTGAACTGCATTGTAGTTTAGAATGAATAAGCATATATTTAAAGTTTGCATGTTTGGCTGTGCATCCAGTTTGTCAGTTAAGGGATTAATTCCTGGTAGTATTTCTGGTTTGTTTCTTGTTGGGAGGGGGTGCCAGGCCGACCTCATCTCACTAGGTAAAGAGTCTTGTTGACTTGGTGATTCTTTCTGATTGAGATGTGAGCTGGGGGACTTAAAGGATGGTGTTTTGTAAGGAGTACTTGATGCATTGGGAGTATTCGACTTGAGAGTTTTATTTGATTTCAATATAGGTTTTATTTGGTGTGATTGGGCAGCATTTGCTTCCACAGCTGCAAAAGGGTATGGAATGGCCTTCTCTGTTGCTATTTAGAGTGTTAGTGCTCTTTTCTTATATGCAGGGCATTGTGATTTATTGGTGGATTCATGTGGACCTTTACAATTGATACATGTAGGCTGAGTGTTGTTGCAAGTTGTCAACTCTTAAGGATGGGAGCCTTTACATTTACTACAGGTTAGGAGAATTTCATTGCATTTATTTGTTGTGTGTCCCAGTTTCAGACACTTCTGACACTGGATAAACTTTGGCTTGTATTCCTTGTGCGGTTTGATTTGCCCAAATAGGAATAACTTTTCTGGGATATTAATTTTTTCCTTCAGTGTAAATAGGATTTTTCAAAAAAAAATTTCAATATTTTTTTCAAATAATTTTTTTCAATTAATATGTTGAAGCAATAAATATCTTTAAGCTTAACCCGTCTTTATTCTTTACAATAGTTCTATTCAGTCATTAAATTATGAAAAAATTGTAAGTAAGTAACAATCTCATTCTTGAATTCATCTCTTGGATACACAATATGGAAATTTCATTCAAGAAATCATGAAAAAATTTGTAAGTAAGTAGAAAACTCTTTATTGAATTTACCTCTTGGATACACAATACGGTAATTTATTCAAGAACTTATGAAAAAGTTATAAGTAAGTAACAAACTCTTTCTTGAAGTCACCTCTTGGATACGCAATGCAGAAATTTCATTCAAGAAATTATGAAAAATTCTAAGTAATTAAAAATCTCTTTCTTGGACTCACCTTTTGGATACACAATACGAAAACTTGATTCACTAAATTATAAAAAAATTTAAGTAAGTAACAAACTCTATATTGATTTCACCTCTTGGATACACAATACAGATATTTCATTCAAGAAATTATGGAAAAAAATCTCAAGTAAGTAACAAATATTTTATTATTTTTACCTCTTGGATGCACAATACGGAAATTTCATTCAAGAAATTATGAAATAATTGTAAGTAAGTAACAAATTCTTTCTTGAATTCGCCTCCTGGATACACAATACAGACATTTTATTCAATAAATTAGGGAAAAATTGTAAGTAAGTAACAAATTCTTTCTTGAATTCACCTCTTGGATCCACTATACGGAAATTTCATTCAAGAAATTATGAAAAAATTGTAAGGAAGTAACAAATTCTTTATTGATTTCAACTCTTGCATGCACAATATAGATATTTCATTCAAGAAATTATGAAAAATTGTAATTAAGTTACAATTTTTTCTTGAATTCGCCTCTTGAATACAAAATACAGACATTTCATTCAAGAAATTATGACAAAAATTGTAAGTAAGCAACAAATTCTTTCTTGGATTCGCCTCCTGGATACACAATAAAGACATCTCATTCAAGAAATTATGACAAAATTCTAAGTAAGTAACAGTCTTTTTTGAATATGCCGTTTGGATGCACAATACAGAAATGTAATTCAGGAAATTATGAAGAAAATTTTAAACAAACTCTTTCTTGCATTCTCCTTCTTGAACACACAATTCAGCAATTTCATTCAAGAAACTATGAAAAATTTTAAGTAAGTAGCAAACTCTTTATTGATTTCACCTCTTGGATACACAATACAGATATTTCATTGAAGAAATTATGAAAAAATTCTAAGTAAGTAACAATCTCTTTCTTGAATTCACCTCTTTGATACGCAATACGGAAATTTCAATCAAGAAATTATGAAAAATTGTAAGTAAGTAACAAACTCTTTATTGATTTCACCTCTTGGATACTCAATACAGATAGTTCATTCAAGAAATGATGAAAAAATCACAAGTAAGTAACAAACTCTTTATTGGTTTCACCTCTTGGATACATAATGCGGAAAATTCTTCATGGATCACAATACGGAAATCATTTAGCATGGCGTGCCACGCTAAGTGAACCTAACGTGAATGCAGTTATTTGAAAAAGGGGTGGTATTTTAGGTTGGCTGCAGGTGCCTAGGGTAAGGAAAAATCAGTTGTGCTGCCGTCTATTCCTTATTTGAAATAGATGGTAGCACTTGCTTTAGTAAGAAAAATGAACCTAGCTTTTTGCTTGTCTCTCTCACTAGGCCCCTGAGGCGAATTCAAGAAAGAGTTTGTTACTTACCTACTTACTTACAATTTTTTTTCCATAGTTTCTTGAATGAAATTTCCGTATTATGTATTCAAGAGGTGAATTCAAAAAGAGTTTGTTACAAACTTACAATTTTTTTCATAATTTCATGAATGAAATTTCTGTAGTGTGCATCCAAGAGGTGAATTCAAGAATGAGTTTGTTACTTACTTACAATTTTTTAATGATTTCATGATTTAAATTTCTGTATTGTGTATCCAAGAGGTGAACTCAAGAAAAAGTTTGTTACGTACTTAAGATTTTTTCATAATTTCTTAAATGAGATGCCTGGACTGTGTATTGAAGAGGTGAATTTAAGAAAGAGTTTGTTACTTACTTATATTTTTTTCATAATTTCTTGAATGAAATTTCCGTAATATGTATTCAAGAGGTGAATTCAAGGAGTTTGTTACTTACTTACAATATTTTCATAATTTCTTGAATGAAATTTCTGTATTGTGTATTCAAGAGGTGAATTCAGGAAAGAGTTTGTTACTTACTTACAATTTTTACATAATTTCTTGAATGAAATTTCTGTATTGTATATCTCTATATTCTGTATACTCGTTTTTAATTTTTCTAATTACTGAAGGAATAAACAATGTTGAGTATAAATTTGGAATAGATGAATTAAAAATGACACGGTTTATTCCTTGAATTTTCCTATGAACTAAAACTCTGTTGAGTAAAAAATTTAAACAGATGAATTAAATTTGACACGGTTTATTCCGTAATTTTTCTAATGACTAAAAGGTTTAACTCTGTTGATTATAAAAATTCTCATCTGCAACTGCATGGTTGTCTGTAACTTCCAAATTCAAGTTTATCTTGCACAGAATCTTTCTATACTTCCAATAATATAATTAATAGCTCCCCATGTTCTTCATCAATTTCTAAATTCAGATATTGTTCATACAAAGAATTCAACTTCTCAATATTATTTAAAATATCTTCGTGTATCCATGGTTTACGGGGTTCTTGTTTTCTCAGCTACACCATTCTAACTGGCCATGTCTTATCAAAAATTGATTGGACAATACAACTCATTATATCGAAAGCCTATGATGCATCATCTTCAATTTCAAAACCTGGCTGCCATTTACGGCAGCTCAATTCCTCAGCAATTTTTTCTAATTTCTCTTTATTTCAGTTGTTCCACTTTATTTCTTTTTACTGTGCATGCTATTTCTTTCAGCAAATATTCTTTCCAACAATCAGTAAGTTGTCTGAAGCAGGGTAAATTATGACATCGGCATAACTATGATTCAGGGATTTTAAACTCACAAAAATATTATCAATTAATAGAGCAAAAGGACTAAAAATCCTCGTGGGGAAACCCACTAAAGGAGAAAGATCATAAGACATCACAAAATTTTAAAAATCCAATTATCTGCTCTAAAATATAAAAGGTTAAACATCCAGGGACTAAAAACATCAGGTTAAGAATTTCAACAATGGGGACTCCAATGGTGTTCTTTTCATTCACATTCAGTGCCCATTTTTACGGTTTTCAAATTCCTTTTTTAAGTTCTCACTAATATTTTCTTTATAAACTTTGTTTGGCCATCATTTGCTCTTTACTAGAGAAGTAGTTTCAACTATGACATTATTGTTTAAACTATGACACTTTTCAACTATCACACTATTGTTTCAACACTGACTATTGTTTCAACTATGACAAAAAGTTGTTTGACAAGACTTAAAATAATCGGCCATTATCCTCGCATTGCTGTTTAGTTTTAAAAATTCTTCTTCTTCTATTTCACTGCAGGCGGGCTTTTTAGTTGATACTATTTAGCCCTTTTCCTTTTGCTTCACTCTGTGGGTGACAGAGCTACTCGCCTGGTTGTCTCTTATTTATTAGATATTCTCAAATATCTTTCAGTAGATCTTTCGACTCAAGGAGTTCAAATATAAGATGATAGATATCGATTTCTGTGCTCTGTGTGCAGGAATAGTCGGCTAGGCTCTTGGCTGATAGTGAGATTTTGTGGTGTTTGAAGCATTTTAGCAGTTTACAAAGCAAGGTATTTTGTGCAGACGTTTGCATATTACATTCAAATAGACAATGGTCAATTGTTTCATTTTTCATATTACAATGCCTGCAAAGAGGGGACAGGGGAATTGAACCACTTGAATTAGAAAACTTATACGAGAATGCAAGAAAATTTAGTCCATTTGTACTAGAACGAATTCTATGATAGATTTTAGAAAAATACTTATTGGGAAAAGGGGAAAGGATAGGATTAATGTTATTAAAATTAATAGTCGGCTATAAATGCTGTGCAGGAATAGTCGGCTAGGCTCTTGGCTGATATTGAGATTTTGTGGTGTTTGAAGCATTTTAACAGTTTACAATGCAAGGTATGCTGTGCAGACGTCAGCATATTACATTCAAATAGGCGGTGGTCAATTGTTTCATTATTCATAATACAATGCCTGCAAAGAGGGGACAGGGGAACTGAACCACTTGAATTAGGAAACTGATACGAGAATCCAAGAAAGTTTAGTCCATTTGTTCCACAACGAATTCTGTGATAAATTTTAGAAAAGCACTGATTGGGAAAGGGGGAAAGAGTAGGATTTTTCTTATTAAAAGTAATATCTGATAGTCTCCATCGGTAAATATCTCTAATGAGGATTGGTCTCCCGCTTGGCTGGTCAATATTTATAGCATTTTTTGCTATTTCATCAACTTGATGATTACCACTTATACCAGAGTGGCTAGGAATATACTGAAGATAAGTTCTTATGCCACTTGAAGCAAGATTATCTATAACACTAAGACAATAATAATTGTCAATATCCAGCTTATACTGAGGAGCTGAAGACAGCAACTCAAGGCTTGATAAAGAGTCAGAATAAACTATAATATTATTTGAATTAGCAATCAAGGGTTCATTTTCCATAAGGTGTTCTAATGCCATGATTATGGGATTTCACTCTGCAGACATTATAGATACATTATTATACAATCTCTCATCCATTGCAATTTTCAGGTGAGGAAGGAAGGCACCACTTGCTACCTTCTCATTCATTTTGGACCCATCAACAAATATTTGGAAATGGTTTTTATAAGTAATTGTTCAGAAAATTTTTTCTGGACAAAAGCAATGGGGGTTAAATCTTTAGTCTACTTTGAGAAATCAGTATTTATTATGGGGATTGACCAATTCAATGTAGGGGATTGGGGAAAAGTAGGTGCAATAGACTTTGCGGGTACAGGGAACTTCTTCTGAATATTGGTATACTCATCTGCAATGCCTCTATACATGGCTGGATTTCTTAACCAATTATGTAGGGTGTGTGAGCTATTTTATTCAATTTTTGTAAGATGTTTTATCAAGAGAAAGCTACGTCTCTCATTTACTTTTGTTAATCGACTCTCCATAAGCAGAAACTTGGCGCTTGTGGGTTTCCTAAGACCAAATATGAGACGCATTATATCGTTTTGTATTGTTTCAATTTTTTGCATCTGGGTCTTTGCAAATGCACCATTTTGCAAAAGCCCTTAGTCAATATGGGGTCTTAATATTTGATCTATGAAACTGGAGTAAGGTTTTCTCCTTACAGCCCCGGGGTGTAGAAAGAAGTCTTTTTAGTATAAATGTTTTTCTATAGCATTTTTTTATTGTGTTTGAAATATTGAGATGGAAATTAAGTTTTTGGTCAAGCTTGAGACCTAGGTAATTAATATGATTATTACCTGATAGTGAGATTTTGTGGTGTTTGAAGCATTTTAACAGTTTACAAAGCAAGGTATGTTGTGCAGACGTCAGCATATTACCTTCAAATAGGCAATGGTCAATTGTTTCATTATTCATATTACAGTGCCTGCAAAGAGGGGACAGAGGAACTGAACCACTTGAATTAGGAAACTGATACGAGAATGCAAGAAAGTTTAGTCCATTTGTTCCACAATGAATTCTGTGATAAACTTTAGAAAAGCACTTATTGGGAAAGGGGGAAAGAGTAGGATTTTTCTTATTAAACATAATATCTGATAGTCTCCATCGGTAAATATCTCTAATGGGGATTAGTCTCCCTCTTGGGTGGTTAATATTTATAGCATTTTTTGCAATTTCATCAACCTGAGGATTATCACTTATACCAGAGTGGCTAGGAATATACTGAAGATAAGTTCTTATGCCACTTGAAGCAAGATTATCTATAACACTAAGACAATGATAAGTGTCAATATCCAGCTTATACTGAGGAGCTGAAGACAGCAACTCAAGGCTTGATAAAGAGTCAGAATAAACTATAATATTATTTGAATTAGCAATCAAGGGTTCATTTTCCATAAGGTGTTCTAATGCCATGATTATGGCATTTAACTCTGCAGACATTATAGATACATTATTATACCATCTCTCATCCATTGCAATTTTCAGGTTAGGAAGGAAGTCACCCCTTGCTACCTTCTCATTTATTTTGGACCCATCAAAAAATATTTGGAAATGGTTTTTATAAGTAATTGTTCAGCAAATTTTTTCTGGACAAAAGCAATGGGGGTTAAATCTTTAGTCTACTTTGAGTAATCAGTATTTATTATGGGGATTGACCAATTCCATGTAGGGGATTGGGGAAAAGTAGGTGCAATAGACTTTGCGGGTACAGGGAACTTCTTCTGAATATTGGTATACTCATCTGCAATGCCTCTATACATGGCTGGATTTCTTAACCAATTATGTAGGGTGTGTGAGCTATTTTATTCAATTTTTGTAAGATGTTTTATCAAGAGAAAGCTACGTCTCTCATTTACTTTTGTTAATCCACTCTCCATAAGCAGAAACTTGGTGCTTCTGGGTTTCCTAAGACCAAATATGAGACGTATTATATCGTTTTGTATTGTTTCAATTTTTTGCATCTGGGTCTTTGCAAATGCACCATAGACGATGAGCCCTTAGTCAATATGGGGTCTTAATATGTGATCTATAAAACTGGAGTAAGGTTTTCTCCTTACAGCCCTGGGGTGTAGAAAGAAGTCTTTTCAGTAAAATTGTTTTTCTATAGCATTTTTTATTGTGTTTGAAATGTTGAGGTGGAAATTAAGTTTTTGGTCAAGCATGAGACCTAGGTAATTAATATGATTATCTTCTAAAATAGTTGTTCCGTTTAGAGTTAGTCTTGCATTAACATGATTTCGCTTTCGGGGAAATTTGATTTTTTTTGACTAGGTAGGTGCAATGGGTAAATCTGAATGTTGAGAAAATTTTTCAAATTGGAAAAGTGACTTTTGCAGCTTTGACTGTGCAATCTAAAAGGTGTTGCCAGATGACCATAGTACCAGATCATTAGCATATTGTAGATTCGTGTGGGGGAGATTCATGTCCCAGAGATACAGGGCAAAAAGGAGGCAGCTGAGGACTGCTCCCTGAGGAAGGCCTTTGGTTATTGTCTTTTGGGGTGAAGAGGCTGAACCTACACAAACAATGAAACTTCGTATTCTATGAAGGATTTTATAAAAGATACTAGCTTGGGGGTAGTCCAAGGTTTGCAAGTTTAATTAAAAGGATTTGGTGGTTCACATTTTCATATGCCCCTTCAAAATCTAGGAAAGCTGCAACTAGGACATTATTTTTTGAGAATGATTCATTTATTGCATTTTTTAACAATATGAAAGCATCTGTTGAGGAATGGTGTTTCCTGAAGCCAGTTTGAGTGTGAGAGATCATATTATTTTTTTCAACAAACCAGAGGAGTCGGTAAAAGATCATTTTCTTCATTATTTTCCCCATCACAGGAGTAATCATTATGGGCCTATAGGACTCAGGGTTATTTTTGGGTTTATTTTTCTTTAGCATTGGTAAGAGGGACGAACATTTCCAGAAATTGGGGAACATAGATGAAGCCCAAGCATGATTATAACAATTTAGAAGTTCCTGTTTGTATGAAGGGGTGAGATTCTTTATCCATATAGGGTGTATATTGTCATAGCTGCTGCTAGTGTTGGTCCTAATATGATGTATTGCATTATTCATTTCTTGGATTGAAAATGGGCTGTATATATACTCAGATCCTGGATGAGGTTGGTAACTTGAGTTCATAGGAATTGGGAGTATTTTTCTACAATTGTCTGATGTTAGCTTATTAACAAAAAGAGTGGCAAATAGCTTAGCTTTTTCATTATCATTGTCATAATGGGTATTATTATGTATAAGCTCATACAGGATTGGGTTGGGGAAGTTTTTTCCCACAGATGTGGCTTATGACTTTATGTATAATTTGCTCATGTGTTTCTCTGGAGAGATTATTTGCAAAATTATTCCAGTAATTATATTTAGCATTTATTATGGTCCTTTTCAGACTAGATTCTGCATGTAATTCTTTTAAATAAGTAGTGGTGATGGTTTTTTTTAAGAATGTTCTCCTAGCTGCCTTTTTTTTTCTCCATTTATTTTGGCACTCATTTGTCCACCATGCTCTGGGAATATTTTTAGGGAAGGTTTTCCTGGGTGTTGTCCTGGGGATAGGATGATTAGCTGTTTTTATTAGTAAACATGCCAAAACTTCAGCATTTGTGTCAGCTGTTGCGTTTGAAATGCATGGATTTTGGGTGAAACTTATATTTTCATCATTTAGCTTATTTTGGAACATAGGCCAATTTGCTTTAGTGTTGATATATTTGGAGGTATGTGATAGGGTTTCAGCAGGTTCGTTTAGGGTGTAAACTATGGCAAAGTGGTCAATACATAGACTATCAATTTATTTATATAAATTGTATTCAAAATATTTAAAGACACAATTTGTAGGTCAATTGTAGAGAAACTGCCACTTTTGGGGTTGAAATATGTATTCAGGTTTGAAGGGTTAGTAAAAGCTAATTTATTATTATTTGAAGTCATATGCTCAATGAACTTACCAGCTTTATTTGCTGGTTTATTCCCCCACCAAAGGCTGTGGGCATTAAAGTCTCCACAAATAATGATATTTTTCAACATGTTAGGATTACTTATATAATTGAAGTAATCCATGACAACTGTGATTTGGCCATTAGGGTTATAAAAGCTTATTATGTAAGTTTTTGTATTATTCAGTCAAACACTGATTCCAATTGCATCAACATCATTTACAAAATCTGGAAAGTTGATGCCACAGAATTTTATATTATTATTAACTATTAAAGCTACTCCACCTCCTTTTCTCTCTGATGATCTATCCTTTCTCAGGATAGTATATCCCAGAGACTTAATTTGTTGATTTTAGGTTAAATGAGTTTCCTGGAGGCAAGCAATATTGATGGATTTATTATTCATAAAAGATATTAGTTCATTTAACTTATTTTCTGTAAGTGATCTTACGTTCCACTGGAGTATTGATATGTGTTGTGTTGTTGTTTAATGTTTCCATATTTTATCGGTCTTTCTGTTATTTTTAAAAGAGAAATATACATATATTTTGAATGAAAAAAAAAGCGAAAGCCGACACAAATTTTTGCTGTAATTTGAGATAAAGCCCAAAACCTACTTTAGGTTTGCTTTATAAACTACTTCGTTCGATATTCCTATAAATAATACCAAAAAATAGAGTAAATTTTTTTTTAATAAATTGAAAATTTATTACACAATAAGTGATTAATGAACGCAGTTCCTTAATAAAAACTTTATATACCACTGGGGCATAACTAACAGCCCTCACTTTATTTCCTCAGTTACTCTGGTGTCCTCACTGAAGTAACTCTATAATAGCATCTTTTCCCTACGTGGATCAGTTTGTATCAATTGTATATATATTTTTTTGGTGGTGGTTTTATTGGTTTTTTAGTTTTAGCTGCTTTTTTATCTTGTTTCCTCTTGTGTTTCTTTCGTGCTGAAGATCCTTGTTTGGATACATGCGAAATATCCACGTTGTTTTACATTTTTCGTTTCTTTTCTCTCCACTGGCCGCAGTCTCGTTTGTTTTTTTTTCACTGAGATTTTTCTCTTTGTTGGTTTTTACAACCCTTAGCCCAAGACTCTGGGGGATAGGCATTCCGTCAACCCGAAAGACTGTGCTATATAATTTTGGACTATTTTTAAAGAATTAGCTTTCTCAAAATTTCTATCTGATGTATTTGTGGAAAACACTCTGGGGGTTGGCTGCCCTCAGATCACTTCGACTCATAAAAAGGGCGCTAGAACATCTTTTTTCGAATCAAATCAGCCCATTCCGGAGTTCTTACGGCCATCCTTTCCATAAAAACATTATAAGTCTTTTCTGCCCCAGCTTTTTTGCCCCCCCCCCCGTTATTTTAACATGGTATTTTTTTCAACTTTTTCTAAAATTTAGAATTACAGTTTAGTTATAGTTAAGAGTTGTAGAGTTTTAGCTTAGAGTCTTAGTGTAGACTTTTAGTTAGAGTTATAGTTTAGTTTAGTTCATAGTTTTAGTTTAGATTGGTAATTTAGTTTTAGTTTAGAGTTTTAGCTTAGAGTCATATCTTAGAGTTTTAGTTAGAGTTATAGTTTAGTTTAGTTTGGGTTGGAGTTATAGTTTAGTTTAGTGTTGTTTAGTTTTAAATAACGAGTTTTAGATTAGAGTTTTAGTTTGGTATTAGCTTACAGTTTTAGTCTAGAGTTTCAAATTAAAGTCTCAGCACTTAGAGTTTTAGTTAGAGTTATGTTTTATTTTAGTTTTAATTAAGTGTTTTTTGGACTTGTAGTTTAGTTTTAGCTAGGACTTTTAGTTTAGAGTTTTAGCCTAGAGTCTTAGCTTAAAGTTTTTCGTTACAATTTTAGTTTAGTTTAGTATTAGTTAGAGTTTTAGTTTAGAGTTTAGAATTTTAGCTTAGAATCATATGTTAGAGTTTTAGTTAAAGTTATAGTTTAGTTTAGTTTTAGTTTAGAGTTGTAGTTTAGTTTTCGTTAGGAGTTTTAGTTTAGAGTTTTAGTGAAGGGTTATAACTTTGACTTTTAGTTAGAGATATAGTTTAGTTAATTTTAGTTTAGTTTTAGTTAAGAATTATAGTTTAGAGTTTTAGTTTGGAGTCTTAGCTTAGAATTGTAGGTTAGTTTTGGCTAAGAGTTTTAGTTTAGAGTTTTAGCCTAGAGTCTTAGCTTAGACTTTTAGTTAGAGTTATAGTTTAGTTTTTTTTTAGTTAAGAGCTTTAGTTTAGTTTTAGGTAAGAGTTGTAGTTTAGAGGTTAGAGTTTTTGCTTAGAGTCTTATCATAGAGTTTTAGTTAAAGCTATAGTTTACTTTAGTTAAGAGTTTTAATTTAGAGTTGTACTTTTGTTTTAGTTAAGAGTTTTAGTTCAGAGTCTAGAGTTTCAAGTTAGAGTCTCAGCACTTACATTTTTAGTTAGAGTTATATTTTGTTTTAGTTAAGTGTTTTTTGGACTTGTAGTTCAGTTTTAGCTAAGAGTTTTAGTTTAGAGTTTTAGCCTAGAGTCTTAGCCTAGAGAATTCGTTATACTTTTAGTTTAGTTTAGTATTAGTTAAGAGTTTTAGCTTAGAGTTGTATTTTAGTTTTAGTTAAGAGTTTAGTTTAGAGTTTTACCTTAGAGTCATATCTTACTGTTTTAGTTAGAGTTATAGTTTAGTTTAGTTTTAGATAAGAGTTTTAGTTTAGATTTGTAGTTTAGCTTTAGTTAAGAGTTTGAGTTTAGAGTTTAAAGTTCTAGTTTAGGATTTTAGCTTTGAGTTTTAGTTAGAGCTAGAGTTTAGCTAATTTTAGTTTAGAGTCTTAGCTTAGCGTTTTAGTTCAAGTTATAGTTTAGTTTAAATTTAGTTAAGAGTTTTGCCTTAGAGTTATAGTCTAGTTTTAGTTAAGAGTTTTAGTTTATAGTTTTAGTCTGGAGTCACAGCTTAGGCTTTTAGTTAGAGTTATAGTTTAGTTTAGTTTTAGTTAAGAGTTTTAGTTTAGAGTTATAGTTTAGTAATCAGTCTGACACTTTTTTTTACCACCTTCATACAATCCGATCACTAATTAGGATAATTCTCATCCCTATTATTTAATCAACAATTAAGATCGTTCAAAAGTTACAATTCGCAATTGCTATACCTTTTTTGCAAATATAGTTATTTTTTAGCTAAATGTTACAACTTTGTATCATTCAGTTCTGTAATTATCCCATGATGCATTCTTAGCCAAACCCAATGAGATGTCTTTAAGCTAGAGGTTATCAAACTCTTTGACATGTTTTGTTCATTCAACTTGATACGCTTCGGTGATTCCTAGTGCTGCTATAGAGGTATAATAGAGAATGACCTAGATAAAGTTCATTCAACCTGATACGCTTCAGTGGTTCCTAGTACTTCTATAGAAGTATAATAGAGAATGACCTAGATTGTCCTTGAAGGATAAAGTTCATTTAACCTCGAGAATGTCCTTGGGAATGACCTTGATAAAGTACATCAAACTTGATACGCTTCAGTGGTTCCTTGTGATTCTATAGAAGCATAATGTCCCAATCTACTGGCGTTAAAGAGAGCTTTGGTGAAAAATGTAATTTTAAGTTAAATTTACCAATTAAGTATATTACTATTTGGTTTCAGACATAAGCTAATTTTCTACCATTTCTAAAAAATTGGAGAGTAATTAATTACTAATAAGTTTCAAATTTACCCTTCTTGGCTGAATTTTGGGGGATGGGCTTAGAAATTTTGATTTTAGGTGCTGTTTAATGGTGGAAATGTGGAACTGCTCCTGGGGATCCTTAAATCAGCGTGTCCTAGATGTGTAGTGGCAATAAATGATTTTATTTTAAACTGCTTAAAGAATCAAAAATGATATCCTTTTATTTATTTGTATGTGCTTCTTTATTATGTTTATTTGTATATGGCTGTGTGTGTATTTCAAACTCGGTAAAGTATATAAAAACTACTACAAATAAAAGAAATTCTTATTTTTGAACCTTTCAACCCTTCAAAACAAAATTGCCTATTGCCATTATATCTAAGAGACTCTTATTTAATATAAATAAATCGTATAAACATAAAGACCAAAAATGTACATAATTAATGAGCATAATGGGACATCCTGTTATTAAGCAAGGAGATAATATTCAATGACCTAATTACCAAAGAAACTAATTACCAATTATATTAAGAAAAGTTAGCTTCATATTTCATATCTACAGTTTAGAAGCTTCAAGCTCGTATCTGGAAAAATGGAGAACTTTTTTTGCCAGAAGAAAGATCACGGATGCGGGTTTATTTGTTTTTGGGAAGTATTTGTTATTGGTAAGCATGCATACATTTTTCAGAGGGGGGGTGCGAGTTTTATGCTAGAGGGATTTCCCATTGTGACGAAGGTTTCCTGGGGGTTAATTTTTCAAGGGAAATTTACCAAAATTCCTATACGACATTCTTCTTATGTCTTGCTTTCTCTTTGGTGACTCAATTTCATGCCTGAAGATGTTAAGAATAATTGGGCTTCCGGGCCTTCTTTATAAGTAATAGCACTAAAATCAAATAGAAGGACAATAAAAAAAAATAAATACCACCAAAAAATACCATGCCAGTCAAAATAAATGAATTAAGCGAATTGAAAAGGAAAGATAGAAGGGAAAAAAGAAGGAAGGAGAGAACTAACTGTCCATCACTAATTTCAGCTTTTATAGTATGTGGTGCTTTATTTATTTGATTGAAATTCTTATTTGTTATAATTTATATTATTTTAAAGGAAATTCGAAGATAGAATCTGATAAATACCCAAACGACACTCCTTCTGCTATACTAGATTTGCCTGGTATTGTTTTGAATGGCGCTGCTGCCACCTATCAAAGTGACCCTCCAGTACCTGTTCCCAGTGTCCAGCCTGCTCACAATTCGGCCCAACAAGCTGGACCTTCAAATAGCAAAATAGGTAAGTTTGAAAATCAATGAAGGTCTATTCACAATTACATTAAGGGGTCACATCAGTCCAAATTAACTTGCCATCCCTCCCATGTTAAGTATTTTTTAGTTTGCTATTGAAAAATACTTGAGGTATTTTATCGGTCTTTCTGTTATTTTTAAAAGAGAAATATACATATATTTTGAATGAAAAAAAAAGCGAAAGCCGACACAAATTTTTGCTGTAATTTGAGATAAAGCCCAAAACCTACTTTAGGTTTGCTTTATAAACTACTTCGTTCGATATTCCAATAATTAGTACCAAAAAATAGAGTAAATTTCTTTAAAATAAATGGAAAGTTTATTACACAATAAGTGATTAATGAACGCAATCCCTTAATAAAAACTTTATATACCACTGGGGCATAACTAACAGCCCTTACTTTATTTCCTCAGTTACTCTAGTGTCCTCACTGAAGTAACTCTATGATAGCATCTTTTCCCTACGTGGATCAGTTTGCATCAATTGTATATATATTTTTGGGTGGTGGTTTTATTGGTTTTTTAGTTTTAGTTTTTTTTTATCTTGTTTCCTCTTGTGTTTCTTTCGTGCTGAAGAAGCCTTGTTTGGATTCAGGCGAAATATCCACGTTGTTTTACATTTTTCGTTTCTTTTCTCTCCACTGGCTGCAGTCTCGTTTGTTTTTTTTTTTCACTGAGATTTTCATCTTTGTTGGTTTTTTACAACTCTTAGCCCAAGACTCTGGGGGATAGGCATTCCGTCAACCCGAAAGACTGTGCTATATAATTTTGGACTATTTTAAACAATTAGCTTTCTCAAAATTTCTATCTGATGCATTTGTGGAAAACACTCTGGGGGTTGGCTGCCCTCAGATCACTTTGACTCATAAAAAGAGCGCTAGAACATCTTTTTTCGAATCAAATCAGCCCATTCCGGAGTTCTTACGGCCATCCTTTCCATAAAAACATTGTAAGCCTTCGGGGCATAACTTACAGCCGTTGCACTGAGAGATGTGCGGGGGGGGGATGTCGTCCTCAAGGACATAATTTCCAGATCTTTCAACTACGTTGGACAAAATGGCTATCTCTAGTGCCCTGGTCCAAAAACAAACAAACCAAACGCTATAACGCTGCCACTTACGATGCTACGTTCAACTACTTTTGTTTCGCTTTTTCAAGCAGTTCTGTCTCTTTCAGCAAATGGTCAGACCAAAAGGAGCAGAAAGTTGTGGTGTAACGTTTGCGATATAGGCTATACAACTGAAAAAGGACTAAGATGCCATTTAAATACTGTTCTTCATGGACGAAATTTGAAAGCACATGGTGAGTTATATTTATATAACAATGAGAATAATTCATATAACAATTAGAATCCATATATAGAATTTTGCCGTATGCCAGGGCCCGGAAGCCCAATTATTCTTAACATCTTCACGCGTGAAATTGAGTCACCAAAGAGAAAGCAAGACATAAGAAGAATTTTGGCAAATTTATCCTGAAAAATTAACTCCCAGGAAACTTCCCTCACAATGGAAAATCCCTCTAGCATAAAACTCGCACCCCCCCCTGAAAAATGTAGGGTGGGGGGGCCCATGTTCAAATCCATAATCGTCTCACATCATTCCATATTGTGTACTTGTTCATTTGAAGGTGTATAAAAAAAAGTTGAAAAAATACCATTTTATAAAAATAAAAAAAGTGGAAAAAATGGAGGGGGCCCATAAAGTTGGAGGCTGGAGGGAGGACTGATGTTCAAATCCATAATCATCTCACATAATCTCATATTGTGTAGTTGTTCATTCAAACACATGTAAAAAAAGTTGAAAAAATACCGTGTTAAAAAAATTAAAAAAAAAGGTAAAAAAATGGAGGGGGCCCATAAAGTTGGAGGTTAGGGGGACTCTTCCGTGTCTCAAGCGTGCAAAAAAGTATTATAAAAAATGGGGTGGTTGAAAAATTCGGGAGGGGGAGGGGGGTCTCTTGTGGGTTTGGGTAGGGGACCTTATAACACTGTTCAGATGGCACTTGCGTATTATACTGAACACAAGTGAGAACCACCCACTGTATTCAATAGGTCAGAACTATCCATAAACAGAACAGAACTGTGAAAAAACATCAGACCATCAACAAACAGAACAGAACCAACATCAAACCATATAACCATCAAATAGAACAGAAACAACATCAAATCATATAACCAAACAAACAGAACCATGAACCAGCATCATATCATATAACCAACAAACAGAACAGGACTATAAAAAAAATATGAACCATCAACAAACAGAATAGAACCATAATCAAAACTTATAACCATCAATCAGAACAGAAACAACATCAAATCATATAACCAACAAACAAAACAGAAGCAACATCATATAATCAACAAACAGATCAGAACTATGAAAAAAAATAAAATCATCAAGAAACAGAACAGAACCAACATCAAATCATATAACCAGCAAACAATATAACCATCAAACAGGCCTAAACTGAGGTGTGGTCTTGTACCGTTAGACTCGATTATAGATGGCAGCAGTGGTGCCCCCCCGGACTGGCACTCTCATTCCTACTTGCTTAGTGATCGTTAGCTTTATTTTTTTGTGGTAATTTCTGTTCGTTTCAAATTAGACTTGATTATTATTTTTAGTTTCTGTTTGTTTCGGTTCTCATTTATTTATTGGTAGTAATTCCTGTTCGTTTTAAATTTGAACAATTATGAATTTATTTCTGGTCGACTTTGGTTTATTATACCCTAGATTTATGTAACTCTACGGAAAAAATCCCCCTCGCCACAGAAATATTTTCTGGACAATTCAATCCGGGTGAAAATTTAACCCGGACATCTCCACGTCTAAAATTGAATCGGTAAACATAAAGAACTTTCGTATAAGAATTTTGACAGTCAGATTTCCTTGCTACTGAAAAAATATAAATGTTTTCACTTTTATAACTTTAATAAATCAAATAATATTAGCATTTTGATCACTAAATATCAATATGTGTATATTAAACTGACAATGCACATTGATTTTTAATTTTTTCAGTGAAGTGCAAATTAGGTTCTGGCCTTGAAGCCCAGCTTATGTTAATTTCTGCTCGTTTCGAGTTTGACTCGGTTATTAATTGTAATTTCTGTTCGTTTTGGGTTTCATTTATTTATCGATGCTGATTTATGGTAGTTTCACGGTTGGTAGTTTATTTGATTTTATTGTTGCTCCTTTCTTGTTTAATGAAGTTCTTTACTTTTCTTTGAAAAATTTATTTTGTGGAAAAAGTTTTTTTAATTAATTTCTGTTCGTTTTATATTTAAATAGTCTTTTCAGGGAAAAAGAAAATAATACTTTAAATCTTTTGCTCTTTTTTTAAGAGTTTATAGTTTGGCCTGCTATTTGTATGCTGGAGAAAAATTTTCAGCCATTTCAAAAAACTTACATCCTTTTAAAAATCTGGACAGAAATAGCAGTGTTTGATTTGGTTTCATACCTCCTCTAGTTGACCTGAAATGGAAAACTTGATACCATTCACCAAAAAATCTGTTTACTTTCCTTGATAGCTTGGATACATTTACGCTATTTTGATTTGATTAAATTTTAAGAGTAGAAGTAGTCCCAAAAGTTTGAACACAGTACTCTCAGTCGCTCTTGGGATACTGCAGAGATGCCTTATTGGGAATTAGCATTATCACAGTGTATTTTGACTTAATCTTATGGCAACATTTAGTTTTTAAACATAAAGGCAAATGGGAGGGTAGGCACGGGAGTGGGATTATTTTCCCTCCAATCTCTTTTGACTTTTAAAAAGGGCATCAGTCCTTTCTATTTTCAATTTAATGAGCCCTTTTCAAAGTTCCTACGACAACTCCTTTGAAAAATATTGCACTAGTCTAAACAAAAACAACAACAACAAAATTATACATTATGCCTACATCAATCTTTGCCATAAAAATGTCAAGCCTCCCAATCACTTTTTACTATTAAAAAGGGCAGTAGGCGTTTCAATTCCCAATCGAATGAGCACTTTTTAAGTTTCTACTACAACTCTTTCTATAAAAAGCTTATATGCCCCAGGGCATAAATTAAAACCTACCCTAAGAGCTGTTAGCGTGGTTGTCATCCTCTAAGACCTATGCTCCAGAACTGTCAACTACGTTAAACAAAATGGCTCTCTCCAAATTTTGATTGAATGTGTTTTGGAAAATGGTGGGTGTGAGAGAAGCGTTAGTCTCTCTCCAATCACTTTCAACTATTAAAAAAGGTACTAACCCTTTTAATTTCCAATCAAATGAGCCCTTTTGAAGTTTCTACGACGACGCTTTCAAAAAAATTTTATACGCCCCCAGGGCATAACTTACAACCCTCGCCCCAAGGGCTGGGGGAGGAGGTTATCATTCTAGAACTTTCTGCAACGTTGAACAAAATGACTATCTGAAAATTTTGATTGGATGCGGTTGGGGGAGTGGTGGGGTGAGAGCGGGGGGTTAATTACTCTCCACTCACTTTCGACTATTAAAAAGTGTAACTTTAATTTCCAATCAAAGGGGTCCCTTTGAAATTTCTACAACAACTTTCTATATAAACCTTATATGCCCCAGGGCATAACTTACAGCCCTTGCCCTGAGGGCTATGATGGGGTTATCATCCTAAAAGACCTAATTTCCAGAATTTTCGACTAAGTTGAACAAAATTGATATCTCAAAATTTTTATTGGATTTGTTTGGGGAAATGGTGGGCGTGAGAGGGAGGTCAGTTGCCCTTTAATCACTTTCGACTATTAAAAAGAAGCCCTTTCAATTTTCAATTGAATGTGCCGTTTTTGAAGTTTCTGCAGCATCGCTTACTTTAAAAACCTTATCTGCCCCCAGGGCATAATTTGCGACCCTTGTCTTGAGGGCTGTGGGGATGGAGGGGTTGTCATCCTTAAAGACCTAGTTTCCGAAACTTGCAACTACGTTGAATATATTGGCTATCCAAAAATTTTGATTGGATGTGTTTGAGGTAAAGGTGGGCGGGAGAGGGGGTTAGCTGCCCTCAAATCATTTTCGGGACTATTAAAAATGGCACTAGCCCTTTGAATTTTCCATCAAATGAGCCCCTTTTCAAGTTTCTACAACAAAGATTTCAATAAAAACTTATATTCCCCCAGGGAATAACTTATAACCCTTGCCCTGAAGACTTTGGGGGGAGTGTTCTAATCAAATGTATAATTTCCTGAACTTTAAACTACGTGGAACAAAATGGTTATCTTTAAATTTTTTTTTTGGATGTTTTTGGGGAAATGGTGGGCTTGGAAGGAGTGTTAGCTGCATTCCAATCACTTTCGACTATTAAAAAAGACATTAGACATTTCAATTTCCAATTGAATGAGCCATTTTTAAAGTTTCTACGACTTAGCGTTCTATAAAAACCTTATATGCCCCAAGGGCATAACTTACAACCCTTGCCATGAGGGCTGTGGGGGGAGGGTTTTCATTCTCAAAGACTTAATTTTCAGAAATTTCAACTACGTATAACAAAATTGCTATCTTAAAAGAAATTTCGGAAGGATTTTTTTCCGCATATCTCTTTCATTTTTCTGTTTTTCTTAATTTTTTCTTTAGGAACTTCGTTAGACTATTAGCCTCAGTAATACGACCTGCCTTGAAAAAATTAATTTTTTTTCTTATAAGTTTTTTAAGAATCTCAGTAACATGAGGCTTATCAGTAGTACATGTTTAATTTTTTTTTTCCAGGAGAATGGGATTCATAATTTCTCCTCAATAAATTTTGGAGGGACAAAGCCTTGCAGTCAACGTCATTTGTTTGATACAATAATAGAAAATTACTGTTTAACTTTAGCCTGCGGCGATAGGAGAAGGCTAAATTGGTAACTACCCCCTAGATGGGGCAGAGAGGAGACGTGTTTGTAAAAGTCTGAATTTGCACACACATTGGTGCAAATTAAATCAAGAGTAGTGTTGCCTTTGGTAGTTGGGACCTTTACAATATGTTTTAAATTTAAATTAAAAGCATTACAAGTAGATTCAAGTTTTAAATCATTTGCGTCATCCATCAAGAAAATTTCTGCATTTGGGTATTTTGATAGTTGAAAGTCAGCACTCGCAGGTAATTTTTTGATAAAATTTATTTTGTCAGCAGATCTATGATTAGGGGAGTAATAACAGCAACACGGGACAATTAAATTAAAAGGACGCTGGCAACACTTTGGGTCGAACACACATTCACATAATATCATCCAAGGGAGCAAGACACGGAATTGAGATTTTGCTTGAGTATAAGTCATTACGGACAAAAAACAGAATTCTGCCTCCTTTCTTACCCAGAGGGTGGTTTCCTGGTCAGAGTTTAATAAACTGTAAAAAATTGTTAATATTTAACATGTAAAAATTTTGAGTTTGTACTTCAGTAATAATGAAATATAATCAAGGGGGTTCCTTGCCCTCCGAGACCTGTTCAATATTTCCTGAATGTTTCAACTTAACTAATTAAAAAAAAACTTTCCGAAAAATAAATTTTTCAAAGAAAAGTAAAGGCAACTTTAAACTTAAGCTCAGCAGATACAAATGCCTGTTAAAATTAAACGCAAAACGACCTGAAATTACTGTTAAAGAATAAATCAAACCCAAAACGAACATAAATTTAATAAACAATCATAGGGAAAAACATACAACAAGTAATAATATAAATGAATAAATAGATCGTAAAGCGAGTAGTGCCTAGATTGAATATGAAAATCAAGCTTAAAACGAAAAAAATAAATTGCTGTTTAAGTATATATGAAACTTAAAACGAACAGAAATTAAATAAACAATCAATGTAAACAAATATACAATAGATATTAATGTAAATATATGAATAAATCTTAAAACGAGTGAAACTTAAATTGAATGTGCAAATCCAGCTTGAAACAAAGAAAAATCACTACAAATAAGAGTTTGGGTATCGCTTCCTTCTCTCACTGTAAAAGTCTAAAACCTACTCCGTCATTGGCACTTTACTGAAAACCAATTTTATTACAAGCATTTTCTTATGTACTTAATATTGAAAATAAACATTAGAATTATAGTAAAATTTGAACTGATGAGTTTTCAGCAATTAATATCATTATACATCACATATGGTTTATCTGGTGACTTAAATGGACTCCAAGTAAAACCTGCATTTGTGGATATTTTAAGCCATGAGAGTCGCCTTTGGGAGCTTGAAAATAATAATTTCGATGTAAATAGTATCGTCAATAATTCTGTGGGTCAGGCTAATCAAAATCTGATTAATATTAACCCTATTTGTAATAGTAAATATGTTTCGGATTTGGGGGGAGAGGAGTTTACCAAAGGAAATTATTCTCTGACAGCACTTCAGCTTAACATTCAGGGTCTCTCCTCGTCAATAGATAATTTAAGACAAATTGTTTCGGATGGACAGCCTGATGTGTCGGGTTTATGTGAGATGTTTTTTTATTCTGGCAATGAAATTCTACTGGATAACCCTGGTTACAATTGGAACGTAGAAACCGCTCCAAGATGGCTAAAAGAGGTCTTGCCATGTATATATCTTTCAATTTGCATTATTGCTTGCGTCATGACTTATCAAGGAATTTTGAAGGTATTTTCGAGTCACAATTTATAGAAATTAGATCTAATGGTATTGATCTAAACATAGGCAATATTTATCGTTCTTCTAGTGGTGCTGTTCCGTTGTTTCTTCGGAATCCTGAGGAAGTATTTGACATAATACTGAAACGTCCGTGTCAGTTAATCATAATGGCTGACTTTAATATAAATCTGATGGATTCGAAGTCTTGTTTTGTTTAATATACTTGTTTAATATACATATATTGATATTTAGTAATCAAAATGTTAAAATTATTTGATTTATTTATGTTATAAAAGTAAAAACATTTATATTTTTTTCAGTAAAGTGTAAATTTTGTTCTGGTCTTGGGAAGGCATAGGGGTTTTGCGCCCAACTTACGTTAATTTCTGCTCGTTTTGAGTTTGACTCGGTTATTTATTTTTATTTCTGTTCATTTGGGGTTTCATTTATTTATCGATGCTGATTTGTGGTAGTTTCGAGCTTGGTAGATTATTTGATTTTATTTCTGCTCATTTTCTGTTTAATGGAGTTCTTTACTTTTCTTTGAAAAACTTATTTTGTGGAAAAAGTTTTTTAATTAATTTCTGTTCGTTTTATATTGACATAGTCTTTTCAGGAAAAAAGAAAATAAAACTTTAAATTTTTTCGTTTTTTCAGACTTTATAGTTTGGCCTGCTAATTGAATGCCGGAGAAAAATTTTCAACAATTTTAACAACATACACCAGTTTAAAAATCTGGACACAAAAAGTATTGTTTAACTTAGTTTCATGCCTCCTCTAGTTGACCTGAAATGTAAAACTTGATACCATTCGCAAAAAATCTGTTTACTTTCTTTGATAGCTTTGATACACTTACACTATTTTGATTTGCTTAAATTTTAAGAAGCAGAAAAAGCCTCAAAAGTTTGAACTTAATACCCTCAGTTGTTCTTGGGATACTGCTGAGATGCCTTATTGGAATTTAGCATTATCAGAGTGTATTTTGATTTAATCTTAAGGCAACATATAGCTTTTAAACATAATGGGTAAATGGCAGGGTGGGAGTGGAGAGGAGATTAGTTGCCCTCCAATCACTTTCGACTATTAAAAAGGGCATCAGCACTTTCTATGTTCAATGGAATGAGCCCCTTTCAAAGTTCCCATGACAGCTCCTTCAATACGAAGTGCCCTGGTCTAAACAACAACAAAAAATATTACTAATCACTTTCGACTATTAAAAAGGGCTCTATTCCTATGAATTTCCAATCGAATGAGTTTTTTTCAAGTTTTTAAGACAAAACCTTCTATAAAAAGATTATATGCCCCCTGGGCATAACTTAAAACCTTTGTCCTGTGGGTTGTGGGGGAGTATCTTCCTCAAAAACATATTTCCTTTGTGAAAATCAACTACGCTGAACAAAATGGCTATCTCAAAATTTTGATTGGATGTGTTTGGGGAATGATGAAGGTGAGGGGGGGGGATAGTTGCCCTCCAATCACTTTTGACGATTAAAAAGGGCAGTAGCCCTTTGAATTTCCAATCAAATTAGCCTTTTTGAAGTTTCTACGACAACGCCTTCTATAAAAACCTTATATGCCCCCGGGGCATAACCTAAAACCCTTGCCCTGAGAGTTTTGGGGGAGTGTACTTCTCAAAAACTTATTTTCATACTGGAAATCAACTAGCCTACGCTAAACATAATGGCTATCTCAAAATTTTGATTGGATGTGTTCGGGTGAATGATTGGCATGAGGGGGGGATGGTTGTCCTCCAATCACTTTCGACTATTTAAAAGGGCACTAGAAATCACAATTTCCAGTCGAATGAGCCCCTTTTGAAGTGTCTACGACAACCCCTTCAATATGAAGTACCCTGCTTTAAATAAAAATAATAATAAACTGTACATTGTGTCAACATTGATTTTATATGCCCTCAGGGCATAACTTAAAACCCTTGCCCCAAGAGTTGTGGGGGATCGTCCTCCTCAAAAAGATATTTTCTATCTGGAAATCAACTACGCTAAAAAAAATTGGCTGCCTCAAAATTTTGATTGGATGTGTTTGGGGGCATGAGGGGGGGGGGCTAGCTACCTTCCAACCAATTTCGACTAATAAAAAGGGCACTAGCCACTCCGATTTCCAATCGAATGAGCCCTTTTTGAAGTTTCTACGACAACTCCTTCGATACGAAGTGCCCGGGTATAGAGAGAGAGAGAGAAAAAAAAAAAAAAACACATTGTGCCCATATCGTTCATTATCATAGGCAGCGCTAGCGCGCTGCCTATGATAATTTTGCTGCGTGTGGCAACGATATTCGTAAAACTTGGAAGGTAATCAATTCTGTTCTTAAACGTGGTTCTCAATCTAGCTCATTACCTATGAGTCTGGTCATTGGTGATAAAGCTGTGGAGGGTGAGCTTAATGTCCAAGAGGCATTCACTTCATTCTTCACTAATATTGGTAAGAATATTACTTCTACAGTTACTTTGTCTCGGCCTAAGCCTGACTTTAGATCTTACCTCGGCCCTTATTGTCTCTTGTGCTAAGTCTGTATTTATAGAGCCAGTAACAGTAAGTGAAATTACTAAAATTGTTGATGGCTTGAAAAACTCGTCCTCATCTGGGCCAGACTCTATCCCTACTTCCTTCAGACTCTAAATCCATTCTTCCTTAAATAGTTTTGCCTCTAACAAAACTTGTTAATCTTTCATTTGAATGTGGAGTTTTTCCGGGTGCTCTCAAGCGTGCTGGGATTATGGTTCTGTATAAGGGTGGACCAAGAAATAACCCGGCAAATTATCGACCTATTTCCATTTTATCAGTATTCAGTAAAATCTTTGAAAAGGCTATGCTTTCTCGTCTCCTTACTTTCCTAAAATCAAAAAATTTTCTTCGTGATTTTAAATTTGGTTTCCGAATGAAGGACTCCACTGAACATGCCTGTATGACCCTTTTGAATTTCATTCATTCTGCGTTAGATTCGGGATTGATTCCGGCTGTTATATTCCTGGATATTCGTAAGGCTTTCGATTCCTTAACCAATGAAATTCTTCTATCGAAGATGTCTCATTTTGGCATAAGAGGAAATGTATTGTCTTGGCTTCAGTCTTATTTGAAGGATAGGTTAATTTCTGTTGATCCACTTTTCTGGTCACCCTCGCAAGTGAATTTTGGCGTTCCCCAGGGATCAGTTTTAGGGCCTGTGCTATTTTTGATTTATGTAAAAGATCTTTATTATGTTGTAAAAAAGCAGAAACTTATCAATTGCTATAGACTTTGTCATCCTAAGCCTTCCCTTGCCCATAGTGGCAACTATAGTTCACCCTTTTCTGATGTCCTTGTTTGTTTTGCTGATGACAGCGCACTTAGCGATTCAGGAAGCTATTAATAAGAGCTTCGATTAAATTTGGAAATCATATCTGGGAGGGTGATTTTGTGGCTTAATGTTCTGTATCTTACCTTAAATTTTTCCAAGTCCAGTTTTTTTTATTTTTTCGCGTGTTTCTCAGGTTTATCCCCAGTTAATTGAAATTCACCAGCTAAGTGGGATAATTCATAGATCCAAAGACCGATATGTTCGTTTTTTGGGCATTATTGTTTATGGAAACCTATCTTTCAAACGCCACATTGATTTTATTAAAATAAAAATATGCAAGAGTCTCGGTATTTTAAGGAAACTTAGACATATTTTTCCTGGATCAATTTTGAAAATACTTTTTCACTGCTTGATCCAATCTTACGTTTCTTACTGTCCAATAGTGTGGATGCCAACCTTTCCTTCACTGTTCAAACCACTTTCTAAGGTTTACAATAAAGTTAGAAACCTCATTCAGGAAACGAATCATTCATTAGTTATTACATAGCATGATCTTGAGTCACTATACATTCTTTCATGAGCATGCTTTACTTTTTCTCACCTTCATGGTGACCTTCCCCAGCCCCTAAGTGTTCCGCTATCGTTTACCTCTGATCATACTAATTATAATCTTCGCAATACTACAAATCATGTTCAAGTTCCATTTACTCCTTGCATAAGATCAGATTTTAATCCTTTAATGGCGTGTCACATTGTTTGGAATAAGTTGCCTGAATCGGCTCGAAGGTGCCACTAATTTGTTTCGTTTAAAAAAATTGTTAAAAATTCTTTGTTATCTGTTTTTTTTATTATTATATTTTTTTTTATTATTATTATTATTTTTTAGTCTATTTAATCTAATTAATTAATTTAGTATATTTATTCTATTTTTTCCTATAGTTTTATTTAATCTATTATTTGAAAAAAACTACGTTTTCTAAAGAGTTAAAGAGGCTGAGTTACAAGGTCGAACCTTAAAACGTACAGGGATTAGGAGGCACAGTTGGGGGGCTACCACCCCCAAACCCCTCGCTTTCGCAGCCTTTAAATATAAAAAAATTTCTTTAAACTGAAAGTAAGGAGCGACATTAAAACTTAAAAAGAACAGAAATTATTCCGTATATGAAAGAGGCTGTGCCCTCCTCAACGCCTCGCTCTTTACGCTAAAGTTTGACTTTCTCACAACTCTTTTTTTAAACAATAAAAACTTTAGCGTAAAGAGCGAGGCGTTGAGGAGGGCACAGCCTCTTTCATATACGGAATAATTTCTGTTCTTTTTAAGTTTTAATGTCGCTCCTTACTTTCAGTTTAAAGAAATTTTTTTATATTTAAAGGCTGCGAAAGCGGGGTTTGGGGGTGGTAGCCCCCCAACTGTGCCTCCTAATCCCTGTACGTTTTAAGGTTCGACCTTGTAACTCAGCCTCTTTAACTCTTTAGAAAACGTAGTTTTTTTCAAATAATTTCTGCACGTTTTTGTACAGTTTATTACTTATTATTGCTTGACTAACTGTTAGCTGATCGTGTCAGGAGTTAAAGTTGGGGGGCTGCCGCCCCACAAACCCCCCACTCTTGAACATTCTTGTGTTGAGGCTTTTAATTCGTGAATACTCAAATCACGTCGTACAGGGTGCCTCCTAATCCCTGTACGTTTTAAGGTTCGAACTTGTGACTCAGCCTCTTTAACAGCCCCCCAACTGTGCCTCCTAATCCCTGTACGTTTTAAGGGTCGACCTTGTAACTCAGCCTCTTTAACTCTTTAGAAAACGTAATTTTTTTCAAATAATTTAAAAAAGAAACTGAGTTTCTTTTCAAAATATATAAAAAAGTTGCTCTGATGGTGAATCGAACCCGAGTTTTCCGCCTGAAAGTCTGAAATCTCAGCCGCTGGACTATACAAACATAATAGTAATTGTTGTTTAGCAAATAGAAGGTATTTTCGACGCAAGCAAATTCCCAAAAATCTTGATATGTGGTTTTTGGAAAACAGGGAAGGAGTGATCAGATTGAGCTGAAATTTCGACGATAAGCTCCCAGGCCCCAGGAAAGCTTATCCTCTAAATTTCAGCCCGATCAGACAACGTTAAAGGGGGGTTGTGGAGGGAAAAATTAACATGGGCTAATATAGGAAAACGAGGTTTTTCGTAAATGTAAATTCGGGGGATAATTTTTTCGGTCTGAAAATATCAAAAGGCCCTAACAGGTCGAATTCTGCTTCGAATGAGTCCTCATTCAACCGGATCCGGTGCCAACTGTGGCCTGTAGGCGTGGCTAAGAAAAAAGAAAAGAGATGAATTTTAAGTGGCTATATTTGGTTTTTTGAAAACAGGGAAGGAGTGATCGGATTGAGCTGAAATTTCGAGGATAAGCTCCCGGGCCCTAGGAAAGCTTAACCTCTAAATTTCAGCCCAATCGGACAACGTTAAAGGGGGCTGTGGTGGGAGGGTCCAAACTTCCGGCCCAGTTTACCCCATGAAGATAAAGTCGGAGGAGGATGAAATTTTGCAAGTTTCTTAGTTTGAGCTTGGGCTACAAAATGCGATCACCGCCGTCTCTCTGCGACCTCTAGGACCTGAAATCGCTTAACATTGTGGTGGGTCGCCTTCTTATAGAGGCACAAGTGTGCCTCCTTGATGATGTGTCATATTGTTTGGAATAAGTTGGCTGAATTGGCCCGAGGGTGCCACTCATTCGGTTCGTTTAAGAAGTTGTTAAAAATTCTTTGGCTTTGTAGAAGTTATTTTTATCTTCTTCTTTTTTATTATAATTAATTTTTTTTTAGTCTGCACAATCTACTTAATAAATTTAGTTTATTTATTTTATTTTTTCGTATAGTATTATGATATCTATGTTTTCTTTTCTTCTCCTTTGCTCTTCTGTCTTTGAGTAAGTGATTATTTTAAATTTTCTTTTGTCTTTCATCTCTGAGTAAATAGCTCATTTGTTTCTCCCTTCTTTACAGGCCAATGAGTATTTTGGGGAATAATATCATGTATCATTGTATGTGTATTTAATGAAGAATAAATCTTGTCTCTCTCTTTCTCTCATATTCAGTTTAATTTATTAGTTCTTTCTAAAGTTGTTCGAGACGAATATAGTTTCACTACAAACAAGAGTTCCCTTTAAATCTTCACTTGTGATATCATCCTACCTCCACCGAGGACGACCTGGTTTCTGTTTAGCCCTAGATGGTTGGCCGAAAAGAATAATCTTTGGTAATTTGTCATTCTTCATCCACATAATTTACTTTAGCCATCCTAAATTTTTGTACAACTGTGGAAAAACAGTCTAGGCCTTGGTTAGTAAGTTGAGGCCTAGGGATATGTCAGGTTTATTTGGAAAAGGTGATCGTAGAAATTTTGAAATTGGCTCATTCGATTAGAAATTGGAGTAGCTAGTGCCCTTTTTAATAGTCGAGAGTGATGGGAGGACAACTAATCCCCCACGCCATCATTTCCCCGAATACATCCAATCAAAATTTTCAGATAGCCATTTTTTAGCGTAGTTGATTTCCACATTGAAAATTTCTTTTTGAGGAGGACACTCCCCCACAACCCTCAGGGCGTTGGTTTTAAGTTATGCCCTGGGGGCATATACGGTGTTTTAGAAAGCGTTGTCGTAGAAACTTTGAAAAGGGCTCATTCTTTTGGAAATTGGAGTAGCTAATGCCCTTTTTATTAATTGAAAGTGATTGGAGGGCAACTAGCCCCCTCCCCCTCGCTAATCATTCCCCCAAACACATCCAATAAAAATTTTGAGATAGCCATTTTGTTCAGCGTAGCTGATTTTCAGATAGAAAATATTTTTTTGAGGAGGACACTCCCCCAAACCCTTCCGGGTAAGGGTTTTAAGTTGTGCCCTGGGGACACATGAGGTTTTTATAGAAGGCGTTGTTGTAGAAACTTCAAAAAAGTCTCAATCGATTGGAAATTCAAAGAACTACCGCTCTTTTAAATAGTCGAAAGTGATTGGAGGGCAGCTAGCCCAGCCTTCACTCCCATCATTCTCCCAAACACATCCAATCAAAATTTTGAGATAGCCATTTTGTTCAGCGTAGTTGATTTCCACATAGAAAACATATTTATGAGGAGCGGACTCCCCTACAATCCTCGGGGCAAGGGTTTTAAGTTAATCCCTGGGGGGATATAAGGTTTTTATAGAAGGTGTTGCCGTAGAAACTTCAAAAAAGGCTCCTTTGATTGAAAATTCTAAGGGATAGTGCCCTTTTTAATAGTCAAAAGTGATTGGAGGACAACTAACCCCCTCTCACGCCCACCTTTTACCCAAACACATCCAATCAAAGTTTTGAGATAGCCACATTATGCGTCGTAGTTTTAAGTTCTGTAAATTAGGTCTTTGAGGATGACAACCCCCTCATAGCCTTCTGGACAGGGGTTGTAAGTTATGCCCAGAGGGCATAAAAAGTTTTTATAGAACGTGTTGTCGTAGAAACTTCAAAAAGGGCTCATTCGATTAGAAACTGAAATAAATAGTGCCCTTTTATTAGTCAAAAGTAATTGGAAGGCAACTAACACCCCTTCCACGCCCAACATTTCCCCAAACACATCCAATCAAAGTTTTGAGATTGCCATTTCGTTCAACGTAGTTTAAAGATTCTAAAATTGTGTCCTTGAGAATGACGTCTCCTAGATGTGTAATGGTAATAGAAATTATTATTTGAAAGGATCTAAAATTATATCCTTTTATTTATTAGTATGTGCTCATTTATTATTTTTATTTGTATATAGCTGTGTGTGTGTGTGTAATTCAAATCCGAGAAAATATATATAAGCTGCTACAACAAATAAAATAGAACTCTTATTTTTGAACCTATAATCCCTTCAAAAAAAAATTGCCTATTGCCATTATTTCTAAGAAACTCTGATTTAATATGAATAAATCATCTAAACACAACTAGAGACCAAAATTGTGTATAATTAATGAGCATAAGGGAACATCCTGCTATTAAGCAGGGAGATAAAATTCAGTAACATAATTAGCAAAGAAACCAATTACCAAGTCTATAAAAACAAATTAGCTTCAAGTCTACAGTTTTAAAGGCAAATCATTTCAAAAAATGGATCCTTCAATGTTACAAGCATTTTCCCTTTTGCAGCTCGGTGAGTCTTTATTTACTTGTTATTATTTTTGGTGCTATAAGTAGCCTCCTCAGGGAAGTAACATTGTTGCAAATTTTTGTTTTAAAATTGGCTTCTTTTGATATCAAGGTTTCATTTGGTAATAAAAAGATTACTCTTACGATGTTTCGACAATGATTTGTTCCCAGCTACTCTTTAATCATGATATGTTTTTGTATTTTCGCCCAAATAACTGTTGCCGATAGAAAACTGCTTTCTCAAGCTTACTCCACTTTTTTAGTAGTTTCAAAAAAATAACACATAAATTTTTGACTTAATCCCCAATAAAAAATCTTATGCTTTAATGTTGAATATTGCCCTACTCAAAAAATTATGAAATTTGTAACTCATTGACGCTGCAGTCGTGTGTAGTTTCGACTTAAAAAAAAACAAACAAAAAAAAAATGTGATAAAAAAAAAAAGTTTTTTCAAATTTATTCCCCGCTACTCTAACAAAAATGCTGGTTGCAACCTTGGTTATAATATATAAAATTTCCTCCTCCTTCTCGTCTCTCCCTTAGACCTAATTCCTTATTTATCTAATGGCTCAATGCGAGCTGGGATGTTTTGACATTAGAGTGCACCCTTTGATGTATCTTCACCCCCTCCTAAACTACAAAACAGTCATAAAACCCCATTGTAGAAGGTTAAGTTCCTTTTTAATTTTTGTAATTTGTCCACTTAGTAAATTTTAATTTCCACGAGAGTGTGTTTACCAGGGAGATATTTTCCGTGGAGGAGGGAGGGGGTCAAACATCTGAAACCGCAAGGGGTTATCCTATACTCAATACCTTGTTCTTTCCCCTGAAGTTTGACTTTTTACACAAGAGTGACTCCTGAAGCAGAAGGACTCGTTAGTTAAAATAAGAATCTTTTTAATGTGCTGAAAAAAAGATTTCTCATCTTTTTTCAGATAATACCAGGAAATCTCCTCGCCCGTGTAAAATTTTTGAAAATCACCTCGATAGACAATTTTGTTTTCTATATAGGCAAAGGAAAGTTCTAAAACAAAGTAAAAGTAAAACTTATAAAACGCATCAAAATTTTTCGAGATTTGTTTAACAATGAGCTGCTACTGAGGATCCTTAAATCAACGTCTCCTAGATGTGTAATGGCAATAGAAAATTTTATTTGAAAGGGCTTAAAGGATCGAAAATTATATCCTTTTGTTTATTAGTATGCGCTTATTTATTATTTTTATTTGTATATGGCTGTGTGTGTGTGTAATTCAAATCCGAGAAAACATATAAAAGCTGCTACAACAAATAAAATAGAACTCTTATTTCTGAACCTACAAACCCTTCAAAACAAATTTGCCTATTGCCATTATGTCTAAGAAACTTTGATTTAATATGAATAAATCATATAAACACAACTAGAGACCAAAATTGTATATAATTAATGAGCATAAGGGGACATCCTGCTATTAAGCAGGGAGATAAAATTCAGTAACCTAATTGCCAAAGAAACCAATTACCAAGTCTATATAAACAAATTAGTTTCATGTCTACAGTTTTAAAGACAAATCATTCCAAATTAGTCTGTTGACTTAACACTATCAATAAATGGATCCTTCAATGTTACAAGCATTTTCCCTTTTGCAGCTCGGTGAGTCTTTATTTACTTGTTATTATTTTTGGTGCTATAAGTAGCCTCCTCAGGGAAGTAACATTGTTGCAAATTTTTGCTTTAAAATTGGCTTCTTGATATCAAGGTTTTATTTGGTAACAAAAAGATGATTTTTACGATGTTTCGACAATGAATTGTTCCCAGCTACTCTTTGCTCATGATATGTTTTGTATTTTCACCCAAATAACTGTTGCCGTCTGAAAACTGCTTACTCCACTTTTTTGTTTGTTTCTAAAAAATAGCACATAAATTTTTGACTTAATCCTCAATAAAAAATCTTATGCTTTAGTGTTGAACATTGCCCTACTCAAAAAATTATGAAATTCGTAACTCATTGGCGCTGGAGTCCTGTGTACTTTTGTCGTTAAAAAAAAACAAAACAATAATTGAGATTAAAAAAACAAGTTTTTTCAACTGAAAGTAAGGAGCAACATTAAAACTCAAAACGCACAGAAATTATTAAGTGTATGAAGGGGTTCGCCGCCTAGTCAACACCTTGCTCTTTACACTGAAGTTTGAATTTTGTTTGAATTACAGAGGCCGTTTAATTAAAATAGATAGCTCTTTTGAAAGTACTAAAAAAACTTTAGCGTAAAGAGCGAGGTATTGACTAGGGTGCGGACGCCCTCATATACGTAATAATTTTTGTTCGTCTTAAGTTTTAATGTTGCTCCTTACTTTCAGTTGAAAAAACTTGTTTTTTTTATTTAATTTATGATCGTTTTTTAAATAATTCTGGGAAATCCGACACCCCCCTTCTAGAAATGTCTCTTCCCACAAGGAAACATCCTCCACGGCAAGGTCCTCCCACTTAATTCCCTAGTCTCCCCCCCCCCCGAGCCCACCAAGAAAAAATCCCTGCAGTTAACGTCTCTTCACTTCCCAATAACCAATGCTAGACGAAAACAATTGACAAAGTTCATAACTTGCAGCCCTTCTCCCGGCAACTATGGTGAACTATGTCATCCCCAAAGACATATTTAATAGATTTGTGACTATATTGAGTAAAATGGCTATCTCAAAATTTTGATTCGGTGACTTTGGGAAACAAAAAGAGCTTGGGAAAGGGTTAAGTTGCCCTCCAGTTTTTTGGTCAATTAAAAATGGCACTAGAACTTTTAATTTGCCAGTCAAATGAGCCCTCTCACGATATTCTAGGACCACTGAATTTATATGATGACCTGTGGAAAAAAAAAAAAATCAACACGCATCTCTTTGTGATCTCTCTTCTGGCAAAAAATACAAAATTCCACATTTTTGCAGATAGGAGCTTGAAACATCTACAGTAAGGTTTTCTGTTACACTCAATGTGATGGTTTGATTTTCATTAAGATTTGATGATTTTCTAGTGTTTTTTTTTCATTCTTTTTTAAAATAAGGCAAATTTTTTCAGACTTGTAACTTTTGATGGGTTAGACTAAATTTGATGAAAATTATGTATTTGAAATTCGCTTAAAAATCCGATTCTTTTGTATCTACTAGCATCAAACTGGTATCTACTGACATCAAAATTGTGTTTCTTGGAGTTTCGGTTACTATTGAGCTGGGTCGCTTCTTACTTGCAGTTCGTACCACGAATAAAAAAAAAACTAGACATCTAGGAGACGCTGATTCCAATCACTTTCGACCTATAAAATACTGGCAGTGTCGATTCATGATCTAATGAGCATCGTCGGAAGTTTCTGTGACCATGAAGCGGAGGCGTGGATGAAAAAGGGTCAGTCCCCTTCCTAAACGGAATAAATTCTGCTCATTTTGGGGTTTAATGCTACCCGTCACTTCCACAATAGCAGAAGGGCTCGTTAGTTAAAATAAGAATCTTTTTAATATGCTGAAAAAATAATTACTGTTTTTTTTTCGAATAATACCAGGAAATTCCAAATAATACCATCCCGGTTATCCCTATATTAATTGATTGAATTTTAAAAGGTGACTAAATTACTTTTGCTTAAGAAAAAATTAAAGCTCATTATTGCCGTTATTGTTAGTGTCTTTAACTTCTTTTTCCTTTTCTTTGCCGTTTAATTTAGCATTTCACTTTTTTTTCAGATGACGAAGAGAGTACAGAGTTAATGATTATCGCTCCCCCAGGAGTTGACCAACATAAATTGTCTGGCTTGGTTTATTTGTTTACACCGGGTATAGAACGTTTTTACATGATGTTCCCGAATTTTTTGACTAGAGTAAGTTTCCTTCATTGCGTTAAATCTTATTTCAATGATAAATTTATTTATTTGATATTAACACCTGGTTTAGACTGTTTTAAAATAGGACAGACTACTTAAAATTGCAAATGTTTTGCCAGGCTTGATTAAGTTTAACAGATGTACAACCAATTTATCGCCAATAAATTTTCTTCATTAAATTATAGAATGGTCTAGAATGTGTCTAGAATGCTTTTACATGAGAATGCATACAATCTAAATTCTTTATGCAGAAATTTAACCTACTATCATCCTTGTTACTTTCGAAAACTATAGCATTTTCAGAAATAAGCCGTGTAAAGTTACAAAGATTTTGTTTAGCGCAAAATCAATAGTATTTTGGTAACAGTTGGCACACATAGACAAAAATGTCTATATTCTAATGTCTAAAGATCTAAGGAGGAAATAAAGTATAAACATAAAAAAAAACCTCTGAATACTTTAGGTCTAAATTTTCCTTTATATTTTTTTTGAATTATCAAACGGTTTTTTGACAACGAACAGTAAGCCGGGTGCAATGCGGCTCAAAAGTAACCGACACTCTAAAAAACAGTCTTGATAACAATGAACACATAAAATCTTGATAACAATAGACACATAAAAAGAATTGCATTTTTAAGTTGATTCATAATAAATAAAATTCATCAAGTTTAATGCTACCCAAGGCAAGTGGTTTATAAGAACATCAAAGAGCGATTTTTAATGCCTTCCTAGAAATCTATTTCACATATTTACGTTCTTTTTATAAATTCCATCATGATACATGATACTGCAAGTGCCATCTAATGAAAAAATATCACTTTTGTATCATTTGCTAAGGGGTTGGGCTTGTGGGCTACCAGAACATAGTAGAAAGACGTTTAGTAGCTCATAAAAAGGCCATTACTTGTACCTAGGATTTTTCTATAAATGAAATTTTAGAGTGATAAACAATTCCATTCGTAAGTGCAACAAGTCACTAAAACAACACATATGGTGACACTTCTTAAGTGGAAAAGCTTGTAAGTGTAAAACGGTATCATTGTAATAATCATTGTTCAAAACTCTTAACTGAAGATTTACAAGAATACCTCCCGTATACTCCTCTCCAAGCCCCCTTAACGAGTAATATATTTATGGTCCAATAAACCCCAATAGATTAAATTAGATTAACAAATCGGTGGTTTAGTTAGTAGATCATTAGTCTTAAAGTCATAATTTTAAGATTTCCATTCCTGTTTGGAAATTTTTTTTTCAATAGTAGTTCTATCCCTTCTACATAATGATTTTTCAGATAATTCATTATTTTCTTAAATGTGATTCGCTTATTTTTATAAAAATGTTAAGTATTTTTATTCAAAAGTGAATAGACGTCATCCAGTTTCATGATTTGCAGCTGCACCCTCAGTCGACCACTAAACCCTTACCCCAACCCCTTGCCCCGTAGGAGTTGTAGAAGTGTTGGCATATGGTTTTGCAACCGCTCAAAGTTGCATATTAAAAAAAACGATTACTTATTATTATATCTACTTAATAAAACTAATTACTTATTTTTATGAGTTATTAGACAGGATAAAACTATTTGTAATGTATAGCCTATTAAGAGTTCATGTTACTAATAACCTATTTACATCTTTTTCTGTGATATTTTGTTATTTGTCAGGTATACCTTTTTGTCTAAAGGTTGTTGGTGTTTAGCAGGGGGAGGAGATATTTAGTGAAATAAGGTAGAAATAAAAAAATTTTGCCCTTGAAGTAAAAACCTTGAAATTCTAGTAAAACTAGGAAATCGATGCGCTGTACTAATCTTGGAGGTTAACTCTGACTATGTAGTTCATTTTTAATATAGAAGAGTGCTTGTTTACTAGCCATTTTGAAAAAAATTGAAACTATACTGGATGACTAAGGAGAATTAACCTATTAATCTTTAGTAATTCTTTTGTGATGAGAGAGCTTGAGTGCTAAATTGTCTCCCTACTCTTTCTGTGAGCCATATGAAAGAAATTGGAGACAAATTATAATTCAAATATATCTAATTAACAATGTTTTGAATTCAAGAAGGGCAAAGATTAATTAAAAAGCAACATAAATGATTTTTACACCATATTTTCCTACACTGTGGATCCGTGAAGTAGTCACAGCCTGAGATGGTGTAAGCAAAAAGAAACAGATGACATGTCTTTCGGCCCAGATTCTTGTTCAATTTGTGAATATCCCATATTCGGGGAGCTTCGTTTAACTTTGGCCCAGGTGTAAAGAATAGTTTTTTAGGTTGACAGGTCACCATGATAATACAATAGAACCAAAAGATCAGTAACCTATCCAATAACAGCAATGTCGTAATACGGGGAAGAATCAAAAGCAGCTTGCACAATTGGGACATCTTTACATAGTTCTATGGAACTAGAAAACAGCATGAGGAAACGTCCAAGCGGAGGCAGCTAAAATACTGTAAAGACAGCTAGATCGTTATCGATTTCTCAGAAAAAAGATGTTCTAGTAAATATGGGAGAATGATTAGTGGGTTTATTTTTACTAGTTTTTGAGCGTACAGATTTAGGTATTGAGGAGGAGCCAACCCCTCTTATTTACCTAATAGTTTTTTTTTGTTTCGAGTTTTTAATAATTACGTTATATTGTAGCTCAAATAGGAGACAAAATCCAGGAGGCATTGTCATTGTCATGGTATTCATCTGCATTAAATATTAAATGTAGAATAGGTCAATAACTTCGCAGTTGTATTAAGAAGATTTTGATCAGAGGAGTTCCTCGTATTTTATATTATTTATGATAGTCAGATCATAAAGTTAATTGAAAATGATACAAAATTAGTTGTTTTTTTCTCCCCTGAATTACTTGTTTTTCTTCCGTTTTCAGGACAAAGGGATTACGTACATTGCGCAGTACAGCTCAACAAGTGCCGCAACATCTGCAAAAAAAATACTACGACCGGAGATCTTACGTGCTTTATTTGGCCTTCCGGACCATAGTATTGTTGTTCGTTATAATTGTTAATGTTCGTTTTTATTGTTATATTTTGCCGTTCGTTTTACCGTAAGTAGGTTTGATGTGAAATTGGTTTGTTGGTTTGATCTTGATTTGTAGGTTTGATCTAGAAATTTTCTTGTAAGTGTTTTAGTTTCAAGGTAAATTTTAAGCAATGTATGGACACCAAAAGATTTGGGAAAAATAAATGATGACTGTGAAAATCTGTGTTTGTTAGGGTTTTCAAATACTCAGAAAATTCAAATGAGACCGGAGACCGATTTTTACTTGGTCCTCTATTTTGTAGCTCGAGTAAAACTCAAATTTTTCTATGTATTTTAACCTCGGTATGATCATATATAAAATGTTAGTTTATAGAAAATTATATGTTTGCAAGGATACTTAAGCACACTAAAATTATTTAAATTTTTCGCGCCAGGTATAATTATATATCTGATTTGCCGCTAGTCTCTTATCGAAGTTTTTGATAACTGTTCAAACTTCTTTTGAAAGAGCCGAGAGAGAAGCTTTTAGGGATGAACTCCCCAGGAAGAAAATCCCAGATAAAGGAGCAACGTTAAACGCACTTCGATTTTAAAATCAAACAGTTCATGGTAGCGAACTATAAGTAAGGAACGACCTGGCTCAATGGTAATCCAAACTCTAGAAAACGGGATTTTGATACCTGACTCGCTGGCAATATAATAAAAGTAAATCTTTAGAACCTTTGGTGTTGGTGCATTTGAAAGTTCTGTACAATCAGAATAGCCCTAATATCCACTGACCTTAAAAATAAATTATCAAGCAAAAAACAACCAATATTCTTCTTCTCCTTCGGTTTAGTTTACGAGAATTTTACTAAAAATCCGAAGAACTAAGATCCTAGTACTAAAGGCTACTATCAGAGAGAGGAGAACAAAATACAGGAGAGCTCTTTATTTTCCTTATGTTTAGGGATTTGCAAGTTTATATTACTTAGTCCTTTTCTTATTTCCCTGACTTTACTGCAGTGAAGTACTAGGCTGGTAGTTTGATTTTCAAAACAAACCTAACATTCTATTTCTTTCTTTGGTTTATGTGTTTGTTTTTTTTCTAAAAACTCCCTAAACTCCCATCTTCTTTCTTCACTGAAGTATCAGTTTTATAGCTATATATTTGTTAAGGGCAATAAACAAGTTAACATAACACACACAACACAAGTTAAAACTAAAACATCAAAACTTACGAAAAATTTTGTCAACTGGATCATAATTGTCAAATTCAACAAAACCAAATCCCCTTTTCCTCTTTGTGTTTTTGTCTTTAACTACTTCAGCATCAGTGATTGTGCCATACTGTCCAAAGTTTTCTCTAAGGTCTTCATTCTCGACGTCTTCCTTCAGTCCACCAAGAAAAATATTCTTCACAGAGGCACCAGCATCTGCTTTTCCAGAAAGCTGAAACTTTTTTTTCAAAATTTAACAACAGCTTTGATGCCAAGAAAATTGAGGAGCTTTCTTAAAAGATGTATTAATAATAAGATTTCTTGATAACTTGATATTTTCTTAATAAGTAAAAATGAATTAATTTTTTAACTTTTCAAATAAAGTTATGTCGACCTTCATTGCAATAAGAACATAAGAGTTTTCAACTTAACGAATAGTGAGTGTAACTTTTCTTCTTTGATTTTTTAGAGACGCTTATGTGTAATTTCTAAGCAATTCTAAGAAACCTAGGTTAGTTAAAGAGCATCCTTTAAATTTTATCAATCAATATAAATAGACTAAAATAATTTGCCAGAAAATATAGCAGATTTTTTTATTAAAATATATGACAGATTATGATTGGGTTTCATTTAGGCTCAACCCCCTTGTTACTCAAAACATTACACTTTATTAGATCAATGACTGCAAAGTATTCCTAAAATAATTAATTATCATTGATTTTTTTCTTATTTTACTAATTAATTATGCTATTAATAAGGCACAAAGAACTTGTATCCTTATGACCACTGTCAATCGCTAATATTTTTTTATACATCCCTTGATATGTTTATATGCAAAACACAAAAATGACAGAGGGCAATTTTCACAAGTTCAAGTTTACGGTGGTAGCTATGAGGCACCTGAAAATAAATCAAACCTTTATTATGAAAGAGTCTCACTGAAGAAGATATGACTCCAAGACGTTCTCGGAACGGAATTATTGACAATAAGGAGTAGGGCAAATAAGGACTAGGTGCTGTTCAATCGTATGAGTTATCCATATCAATGAATATCTCGGCATCTAAAAGTGAACATATGACCAACATAAGGATGCCTGAGACATTGTTAGTGCCGGAATCAAAAGACGTTACCCCTGCAGCACAGCTTCAAGATAAGCGGAGAGGTTTCGTCAATGACCTATGTTCCATCAATGGCTCTGGAGGATCTAAGCTAATGAGTAAATATACAATATGTAATAAAGTAGGTAATTATCAATCATACCTGTCTAGGATTAGCTCTCTTTGGTTGAACGTCTCTACCATCAACTCTGTGAGGTCTAGCGTCTTGTGCATCATCAACCATTGCAGCTCTTGAATATGTTAGAAATCCAAAAACCCAAGATCTGAAGAGAAAAATAAATAAATATAAAAAAAATTCACAGGATTTTGAAACCATTCTCCAATGAAGATACTTAAAAAGGAATTCCACTCTGAAGGATTTGAACCCAAATTGAACTTCACAATGGCGAAAAATAATTAGAATCAAAAGTGCGCCAAACCAGCCTGAAAAGCTTTATTGTACAGGAAATAAGCCAATCATGACGAAGCTTAAAATCAGGGACAGTGGAGCTCAGATAACACTGTTTTTACGTTTTCTATACATTTAACAGACCACTAATGCCATACAAAAAGCATCACATAGATTATAATAGCTTTATTGTAGGCTAGATATTGAGGCTTGATTTTGTTTTTTCCAACATCAAACAACAGAAAAACAAATTTTTCTCATTAGCACTAGCACAAATGTGTTAATTTCATTAACATATTTTCAGTCCTTGTTCTTATTATACATTACTACAAAACCCTAAGTGTGAAAGAGGTACTCACAGGCAAAAAGTAAAGTTCAAAGGAAATATATAAACTTATTTTAAATTCAGCTTTTGGAAAAATGTGCGAAAGCGTGCGAAACAGATCACGTTGTGACGTCGAAACTTGCCCCAAAGAATATGCCCGAATTATCACTAACCCCAACTTTACAATATTCCTAGACACGAATATGACACGAATATCACTGGGGTGAGTTCAGTAGTTGAAATTTCCAAGATACTCATGTTGTCGTTATTTTATAGTGTGTGCAAGGTACAATAGCCGAGGTAGGGCGAGGTTCAAGTTTCCTATGGGGACACAGATTCTCTGTTGTGAAAAGTTAAAACCGGGGATTTATTGAATGATTTGAAAAATGGGGTGCACATTGGCCAACGGATGGATTACACAAACTGGAATGAAAGCATCTACCCCGTGTTGGTGAAACGCCAGGCCCCCAATCAACTATTATTGTTAAAGTTGGAGATGGGGAGTGATTTAATATCCAATGGGGTGTTCCCCGGTCCGAAAGTTTACTTGGGGAAACACACGGAAAGGATGTAAAACAGGCATTCGAAGGGGTGCCTACACACTTTGTAAGAAATAATTTCAACATGAGTGTCTACAGAAACTGTGTGGACAGTTGTCTAGTGAAAAGAGCAAAAGTGCTGGAAATTCGCTCTCTATAATATAGGAAATATACTGTAAGAGTGGAGAAAGATGCAATGTTTTGCATATCCGACAAGATCTATGTGCTCGAGAATGGTGTAAGAGTACTCCCCCATGATCAATATCAAATTTCAAATCGAGTTGAATATGTGGACTATCGAAACCAACTCGGTCTGAATAAATTAACTTAAATTAAAAAAAGTACTTGGTGGATGGGGGACAACAATTTCTCAATATAATATTCATTGCCATTGTCATTACTGTCATCATTTTACTGCAGCAGCTGCTATTGTATACAAAGTTTGTTTCCCTCCACCCTTTCCGGCCCGCGACTGCCAGCCTTCGGCCCCGCAGGGTAGGGGGGGAAAGGGTGGAGGGGGGGAGAATTACCATCTTTCAAATGTTGTTAATAGTGTTTTATCATATTTAGTCTACAAATATGTTCAACTGTGTTGCTGCTATTGTTCTTTTAAGTTTGTATTTTAAGTTTTTTTGTGAATAAATGAAAAATATTATTCTGTTATTAATTCTATTGTTGTAAAAAAAGTAATATTAATAAAAAAAATATGTTTATATTGTTCTTGTTGAATAACGTACTAGGTAGATCTAAGGGAAAATTTATATTATTTATTCATTAGACAAGTATGGTTTACAGTTAGTTGTAGTCCAACTGTTGTTAACAGCAGCAGCAGTATCAATTTAAAACACCATTCAGATTGTTTCTTTGTGGCCCGTCAATGTTAGGAAAAACGACAAATAAGCTAAAATATTTAAAAATTGTAATAAAATGTTTATGGAAAAACCGAAGTAAATTTACTATTGCTATAGTATTTGGCAGGAGTCCTAAATAAAACCAATTGCCACTGCCACGTCCATTCCAATACAATTCATACGAGGACTTGCCGTTTTCAATAGTATTGAGCCAATTCATGGCTGATTATTGAGGATTTAGCTGAACGGATTGAACAGTTCTCACAGGAAATGCTACAACTGTTTAATGTTTGCTCTCATCATGAACACATTTCCATAACCCTAATTCTACATAATCTATTTCATCAGAGCAAGAGGTTGAGAACCCTTGTTTTGAATTGCACCGTCTATATTATCTACCGAATTGTTCGTTACTCAAGTTCTCTAATAGCTCTCAATAAGCAAATATATCCCGGTGCTCCCAAATTTCTACTTTCAGCGCACAGTCAGGCGACAAATACGCCATACGGGTAAATTTCGCAAGATCTTAATCACAATACACCAGAGGATCTACGTTTAGTCACAGATTGTTTTGACAAAGATATTATTGTATATCTTCCAGTGAACAGTAGAAAGGGCTATTGGTTGCCATCAAGACATTGAAGAAACTACACGAGAATAGACACTTATTTTCCGTTCTAGGCACTTCAAAAGCCCCACTCAAGAAGGCCCCACTCAAACATGGTGTTGAAAAAGAATTTATTAATATATTATCTGAACTTTTCTTAAATTTAACTGTGGGCAATGTACACTTGTCAGAAGGTGTTAGATAACAGACAAAGCAACATCGTTCCACTGTACGTGCCTTGGCTTGCAAAAACAAAGGAAAACATTTTGAAAGAAAACGTCTCCTTCAGGCGGGTGGTGGCTTTTTTACACTCTTAGTACCAATAATCACAGGACTAGTAAACAGTTTTCTCTAGATGGCTAAACCCTATAAATTGACTCCAATAGAACTTGTCCTCTCACAAATTAAACACTATGAAGACAATCTAAGCAGATTCATTAATGATGAAAATATTACCGATGATAAAAAGCTAGTTTTACTTCAAGATGCACTGCGTCGTGTGGACAAACATAGACCTTATTGTAAGAGACCCGCCACTCTCACTAATCCCCCCCCCCCTAAACAGGAAACATCTCCTCAAGATTTGGCGGTAGCAACAGCACAATCAAAAGAAAAGGAATTGAATTCAATAGTGACATGAATTGTAAGCCTATTGCCAGTGACCATATCGAGAACAGATTAAAAGAGTATTAACATATCTCATGTTGAAAAGTGGTGGTAGATAGGACTGGGAAACGAATTATAATTCAGGGAAAAATTTATAATCTACATGATTTAATTTGTGATATGGTTACAAATTGTAAAGGACTTTTATCATTTGACAATAATCTATACACCTTTCTAAATACCTCAAACTTCCCCAAAAGTCTTATCGGCGATAAGGAAATTCTAAAGAAATTAGGAGAATATGGTAGAGGTTCAGCCCTCTAACAACACCAACAACATTTAAAAAAGAAGAAGAAGAAGAAGATTTTAAATCAATCTTGGAAAATACAAGTATTAGTAGTAGCAGCAGCAATGATTTGATAACACCATTGATGACGTTTAGACAAAAGCGAAGATGTATTGATATCAAATTATCGTCACAAGCACCACACTCTAGTGTACAAAAGGAAAGTGGACATTACTCTACGTGTTTACATTCAAAATGGATGAAGTTTTAAAACATGTCTTTGAAAATATTGGTGAAGTGGGAAGTTTAAGCTCCCCATCAATGCTTTCTAAAGTTGCCTCTGACATAGGTGGTAGCATATTACAAAATGCAAAACAGTATCTAGAAAATGAACCGAATTACACTCTGTATCGGAATCGTAGGCTTCGTGCCAAACAATATGGACAAACTAAAGCCTTCTCCCTCTGTATATAATGCAAACTGATCTTTTAACTCTAGATGTGATTCAATTACGTCACAATACACCCTAAAAATATATTCTAGGCAAGATGTTCTTGCCTTGTTCTAGATGTTCTTGGCTTTAAGCTCAATAAAATCAATGGTAAAAGTGCTGAAAAAACACTAATTTTATTTTTGCTGACTACCTACCCGCCTTCTCCATAAGAACTTGTATATTTCTCTATGATTCATTTGTTGAAACATCCAGAGTTGGCAATAGCAATGTCCCCCTCCTAAGAGTTCTTGAAAAAAAAAACAATCAAGAACAAATCCATAATTAAAAAATAAAGCATCTTAAGTATATCCCTGTAAACACTTCCTATTTGGAACTCTGCCAGTTAACACTAAGAACTGAATTAGGTGATCCCCTCGCAATATCAAAAGTTTCAGCTGTGATTACACGCCATTTTCGAACCATCATTGTCGGTGTTCAAAAACAAGATGTCTAATAGAAAAGTCATACTCATTTGTCCTGATATTGATTGCTATGTCAACACTCTTGGCTCAAGACAACTGGGCAATGGAATGGACTATTAAAAAGATCACTCATCAATGTCTGGCTATGGTATTGGCAGTTGGTTTGCTAAGCTGTTTTGCTCTGCACTACCTCTGGCTAGAAGATATATTGTACCGGTTGCGACAGAATTTGCATGCTGTACGCTATACAATTGGAGTTCTGGCAAGGATTTAAAAAAAGTGCTTCGGAAAAGCTTTGGTTCAGTGCACAAACTCTTGGCGAACAATTGAAATCTCAACAAAATGGAAAAGGTTTAAAATGGTCGAGAAACAGTGCACCACTCATCAGTCTCTACTCAGGTCAGCAACGAAAGACATCACCCCTGTCAAAGAAAAGAAGGAAAAAGACGACACGTGCATTAAACAGAAGAAGCCCCAGGAAGAGAATTGATAGATCGAGACTGGAATTTTTTGCATTAACTGAACAATGGCATATCTACCGCATAACGATTCCCGACCTTCAATCACTTCATCTTTAAATCTATTCAATGCAGAAAATGTCGTAGTGAGTGTAAAACATGGATACTATGAACACTTTTATCCACAACAGCCCCTCTCCGATAATATCCAATTTCAAATTTATTCCACTGAAGACTACTTTATGGACATGTCTTCAACATTTTTAGATTTACATATGAAATTCCGGAAATGTGACAAAGGAATGCAAGTTCGTGCTGATGGAATATCATACAAAAATTATATATTACATAATTTATATCGTCAAATCAGTGTCTACATAAATGGCACTTTGGTGAGAACAAGCAACAATCTCTGCAATTATAAAAGCTATATGCAGTTCATGTTGATGGCACCAAGTCATACAAGGAATGAAGAGGCATCTCAAATGGTTATAAATATATTACTGATACTAATAGTGCAGATGCACTTAAAAATGCTACAACTAGTAAATTATATCTAGTTGGAAAAATATGTCATGAAACATTTAATATACTCCAATGGCTACCACCAAATATTAAGGTGGATATAAAGTTGACCCTTGCTCCATCCAATTTCATTCTACGACAGGAACTTCCTTCCAAACATGATGTGACTCTCTCCCTCACCTCGGCAATACTACATGTACGAAAGCAGCAGGTATGAGCTCTATTTCTTTGGCAGTGGAAAAAATGAGAACCTGTGGAAATAATATTAAACTACTTGTTCCTCATACGATCACCAGTCAACGTTATATTGCCACAGGCTCAAGCGTATTCACCGACTCATTTTTTATCAATGACGAAATTCGGTCAAAATTAGCATTGGAATTTATAAAAAGCACTAGTGCAATAGGATGGTGGACTTGCTGCCCACATAAATTTGAGATGTTTGGGCTTTCATCCCTTGTCTGCAAAGGGAATGGAATCCTACTCTACAATCTATCTTTTGATAAATCCTTTTAGACATTGTAAGATTTGACAATGCAAACCCAAGATCATGATTCACAACTATTTGAAAATGGTATAACCGAAGAAATGTTCACTAAACACGTGTTGTCATTATACTAGACCTGTCTGGCACCCAGGGTATGAGTAAAGTACGAACGGGGAGTGTGCGTTTAGAGTGTACATTTGCCGACCCATTACATGAAAGTATTGCACTAATCTCATTAAATCAATTTAAAACCTGGGAAATCACTCCCAAAGGCAGTGTTCTAATAGACCTTGCACCATAAACACCAGACAAATAATCAATGTATTTAATATGAATCCCTACATGTCCAAATAGAGATCCTATTGTCTACTCTCAGACTTCCTTGGAAAAATTCAATGTGTCAACAATGCTCTAATCATTGTGAATAGCAGTCCGTCAACTTTAAATACTGGCCAATGGTTTTGTATCTTTCAAACAATGAATACGATTGAATTTTTAATCCTCTTGGTCTACCCTATACATTCTACACTCCACACACCAACAACTATATTGACAGAAGTGGGAAAACTATTATTCAAAATCGGAAGAGAGTACAGAATCTGACGACTAAAAGTTGAGGTTTTCATGTGCTACTATATTGTGCTACTAAAAATGTAAGTGAATTTGTTTATTAATAAAGAAAAATGTATATATGCAACAATGTCTTTATTCTTCACTTTAGATTTCTTCTTCGTGCATTGGCAACTGCCGAGAACCACTAATGCTGGTAGTTCATTTGAATTCACTGTATATTCATCTCGAGTGACTGCAAAGTCAGGGTCACATTTTCTACAGTACAATGTAACTTCACTCTTGTCGTATCTCTTCGTATAGTCAATGATACTATTTGTATTCATATTGTGAAATTGACGTGTTTCAATCTGTCTATTTGAAGCAATATCACATACAGTGTTTTCAAGTGGTTAATCACATTCGGTAACTGCCAAATAAAAATCACTAGGTTTACAGTCATAATAGGCAGTGTTGTCACAACGATGACGTAGAAACTAAATTTTCTTGTCACCCCAACAGTTGAATCATAAACCTGATTCTTCCTCCCAAAATAATTTAAAACCACGACGATATCAGTCTCGTAGAAATAACGTTTAGGGTTCTTTCCAATCATACCACTATAAGTATTCTCCCACTTATCACAGTTGTCATAGTGGCAATTGGAACATAGTTGGCCTCTAGGGTGAGATTCATAAATCCCTTCAAGACATGAATTACAGTTTTTAATCTGTACTGCATATCCTCTATGTAATTTACACGGATTGTATATTTTGCACTTTTCTTTATATTCATCAATGATTGTTCTTGGCTCAATGATTGTTCTTGGATCAATGATTGCTCGTCAATCATTGATCAATCATCAATGATTGATCAATAATGATGACCAACTGCCAAGAGTGTACATGCATAGTGAACGTGAATAGAACATTTTTTGGTTTCCGATGTCAACTCACTCAAAGCTAAAAAGAAAGTAATCCATGTTCGATAAATTCAGATGGGGATGGGAGGGGAGTAACTCTGTGATATTAAATAACCTCTTTCGAAGGGGGAACCATCTACATAGAATCTATGGCAATGTTCTCAAAAGTATATCTACGATATTATTCTGCTTTGTTTCAATTAATATATCAATAAATTAAGTGAAAGCATTTGATTCACATTGTAAAAGCTTCATAAAATAGTCCAATGGGGGATAACCAGTTTTCATTATATTGTCAAGTGTTCCCTGTGAGAATATCTTCCGTTGAAGGGATAACTCGAGAAAATCGTCATCCAAAATCAAATATTTTTCCGTAATCACAAGATTTGACCTAATTCTATCTTTGTCAAATTTATTTATTTTTTTTTAACCTTAACAGTCTCACTGCTGACTCTATACTAATCACAATTCATTCTACTTCAAGAATATTCTATAACCTATGGAAATCTAAAAAAAAGGGGGACATTTTCGATTTCGAAACAACTTTATTGAGCGTATATATTACACATATACAATTACCGATATAACTTATTGTCCTCTATATATTTCACTATTACAATTAAAGCACTTTGAAGTCTATTCACATGTGCTATATCAACTTTTGCAGCGAAGCATAATTCGTCCTCTAATTTAAATTTGCTCAGTGATAAAACATTTCCTGCATTCACTTCATCCCATTCAAGACAAAGACTTGATCCTCTCGTGATTTCTACTGCTATGTTCGCTGCTCTTGTATCATTGCTGCTGTTACAACCTCCACTATTATTTTCTAATAGTGTAAACATTCCACTCATTATTTTAAATATATCTTAATGAAAAAATAAACGATTAAATTCAAACTGTTCTCACTCCTTGAATTATATTCTCACACTAATAATAACTATACCAAAAATCCTTACTTATATCTGTTGCGTCACTTCCTGTTAGTAAATCCGACTCTCGTGATTGATCTAGAAAGAAACACGTGATCATGTTCGTACACATATTGTAGACCTCTGATTGGCTGTCCAATTGTTCGTGCCGTTAGCAGGCCAATAACATTGTCATGCTCGTATTCCCTGAAAATGTTGCGACACTCCCGTTAGTATTCTTCACCCATATATGGACTTCCGTCTTCGCCTCCTGACCCCTCCTACTCAAATGATGCGGCTGCGGGATCGAACTTCTTCAACACGAGTTTCGTACGGAAAGTTTGCACAGAAACTTGACCCATGGATCACTGAAGTTATTTTGACATCGTTCAAACATAAATAGAAAAATTTAAGAATTATTTAAAATTAAATACTCCTGAGTCGTTTGTAGAATTAGGAGTTTATGGGAATAAGTTAAATTCAATTATCAGACATGAGAAGAGAAAATATAATAACGATAATTTTTTGGAGCATAAATCAGATATGAAAAAGACATATCAATTGATAAATGAAAAGATACGTCCTCAGAGTCGTAAAAGTACTAGTGTTAATTGCTTTGTTTTAAATTATGAAAAAGTTACAGAGCCGAATGAAATTGTAAATGCATTTGGAGATTATTTCAGTAATATTGGTTCTAGACTTTCATCGACTATGAATATATGACTGAGTTCCCCTTTTGTTCCAATTAATGAGCAACATACAGAAAATTCGTTTTTTCTGATATTGTGCCTCATGAGATTGAAAAAAGTTATTCTGAAGCTTAAACGTAGTTTTTCTAAGGACGAATTTGGATTTTCGGCTCAAACCAAAAAGCAAATAGCGTCAAGCATTTCACCTTTGTTGGCATATATTTTTAATCTATCACTTATACATGGGGTTTTTCCTGAGCTTTTAAAAAAGCAAATGTTATTGCATTACCTAAAGCTGGGAATTCAACTCACCCTTCAGATTATAGAGGTATTTCTCTACTTTCGATTTTCAGCAAGATTTTGGAAAAACTTGGAAATAGTAAATTACAAAAATATTGTTTGATAGTACGATTTTACTGGTACTGTTCTATTATTCGGATTTTTTTGTATCTCAAACTTAAGATGCGTTGAAAAACCCGTTTTTACGGGATGATAGAAGACACCGCTGTAGAGAAATACAATGTATAGTGTGGTTTTAAATGCGTATACGATATTTAAAGTGTTGTTTTTTTTTGTTTTTTTTGGGGTGGGGAAAGTACTTAGGCTTGGTTAGGTTACGTATTTAACATATGCTATACTTTACCCCCCCCCCCTAATCTGCAAATATATAGCAGAAATTCGTTTCTAAACTATTATAAAATCATCCCATTTTATTTCATTATCATTAATCAAACTAGCGCTATATAAAAGAGTCCGGTTAATAGAAGAGTACCATTTTTCACACGTCTCAATATGGTTTTATAAAAGAAAAGTCAACTAAACTTGAAATTCATGAGCTTTTACTAAATATTAAGGATTCAATAGATAAAGGTCAACACGCTCTGACGATTTTTCTTGATGTCGTTAAGGCGTTTGACACGGTAAATCATTAGTTGCTTTTTTCTATACTTAATCCTTATGGGTTTTCAACACAATCTGTTGAATTTTTGCATCTTACCTTTCTGGGAGACGACTAGATTATGTTGATAAATCTTGTTATCTCCGTTCTGAAACTTTTCCGATTAATTACAGAGTGCATCAGGACTCTGTCCTTGGTCCTGTTCTATTTCTTCTTTTTATAAATTATTTGCCTGAAGTTTTGCCTCTTTGTAAAATTATAATGTTTGCTGATGATGTAGTAATTTTTGCTTCTCACCGAAACCTATCAGTTTTTTTTAGAACTTAGAAAGTACGTTACTAATTTTATCTGATTAGTATTCAAGGAATTTTGAATGGTCTTGAATTAAAACGGGTAGATCAGTTTAAATATCTTTGGATTATTTTAGATGACAATTTGTCATTTCATAAGTATATAAAAATACTATCGTTAAAATCTTCCCGAAATATTTGCATGCTAACTCGTCTTCTTCATTTCTTTCCTAAATCCATTCTAAAATCTATTTATTATTCTTTCGTCCACCCATATTTTCTCTATTGCATTTCGTTTTGGGCATCTACCTTTTCATCTGTTTTCAAATCTCTCCAAATACTTCAGAATAAAGCAATAAGGATTCTTTTAATGTTGATTACGGATCTTTAGTTAGACACCTATATGAGACTTCAAGAATTTTTTCTTTGGACCAACTTCATTTAATTTCTATCTCTAGTTGTTGTCACGATTATCAATATAGCAGTTCACCTCTGAATTTCTCTTGCATTTTTCCAATTAATTCTCAATTTCATAATTATCATACTACGCATCGTACATACTTTTCATGCAAAATTCGACAACCATCGAAGGCGGGATTCAGCATCCGTCACACTGGGCCAAAAATATGGGACTCAATTCCAGCATCAGTTCGAGAGTGCAGCAACAAGCGATATTTTCTAAGACTGGTGAAGAAATATCCTGTGACAAGTGAAGTATTTTGTTTATTACCGTTTTCTTTTTCGTTGTTGTAAAATTTAGTTAGAAAACGGCTGTGTATTTTCGATGGCAATATTTTCAGCGTTAAAGTATGCCATCAGGCATGTGCGCTGTTTGTGACATTTATTTATGTAAGTGTTATAAATAAAATATTCTACTCTACTCTAAAAAAAACTCCTGATTTGATACGAAAGCAGCTGCTAACCTTATTTCTTACCTTAACTCCAGCAGTGTTATTTTCGTACAGAGCTCTAATCACTTTTATGTAATTGTGTGGTATCATGGTAAAAACTTCAAAGGGGGCTTATTCGATTGGAAACAGAGAGTTCTAGTGCCCTTTCAAGAGTCAAAAGTGATTGGAATGCAACTAAAACCCCTTCCATGACCACCATTTCCCCAAACACACCCAATCAAAATTTATAGGAAGAACTTACGAAGAATTGGAACTTGGAATGTTACGAAATTAAATAGAAGAACTATACTAGGAATTGGAACTTGGAATGTTACGACATTAAAAATGACTATCGCATAAACATTTTGACCGAAGAATTCTGACGATTCCAACTGGATTTATTAGGAATTTTAGAAACTAGTATCCCAGGGGTAGGAAGCATGAAATCAGGTGATATAAAATTTGTTTACTCAGGCACGAAGGATGGGGTGCACAGACAAGAAGTAGGGCTCATGATGAATAAGGAAGATGCTAAGTCTTGTTTAGACTGGAAAGATATTAATAATAGAATACGAATTGCTCATTTTATGACTAGAAAGATCAGGGTATCAGCTTTAGTAGTATACGCCCCTGTAGAACCGACTGACGGAGATACTAGTGACTCAGAAGAATTTTACATACAGTTACAGGCGCAAATAAACAGGGTCCCAGGTAGAAATATGATGTTATTACTGGGATATTTTATCGCCCAGGTTGGTAAAAATAGGGATAGATGGCATCCCAGCCTAGGTAAATTTGGTTTAGGAAACGAAAACAGTAATGGATACAGACTTTTGCAATTTTGTAGGTATAACAATCTAGTTATAACCAATAAGGTGTTTGGTCATAAAATGGCTCATAAGTTAACACGGCATTCACGTGATGGTAAGACAGCGAACCTTATTGATTATGTTATCGTTAACCGAAGACTAGCAGGATCAATACAAGAAACTTAGATATATAGGAGTGCTGTTATTGATGTTAAAAGTAAAGATCACCATCTAGTAGAGTCAAGGGTTAATTTAAAGCTGACATTTCAGAAGGGTAACTACCTCTTGGGAAGTTATGATGTTGGTAGACACCAGGATGAGAATTTGAGAGAGACTTTCCAAGAACAGATGAATACTAAACTTGAGAGTTTAAAATTTGATAATGTGGAAGATGATTGGAACAATTTTAGAAAAACAATTTGTGAAGTTGCTGAAGGTTTGTTAGGAAATAAAGCTATAACTGCAGATAAGAATATTAGTTAAAAATCTTTATGTTTAATAGAAAGGAAAAACGACTTGTACAAGAATTATCTGAGTTATAGATCGTATGAAAACAAAAGAAATGTAAAGAAACCACTAAAATATGAACTAAGGAGGTGTGAAGGGGAGGCCGGGGATAAAATTGCTGAAGTTCTGGAAGATGGAGCTAGACAGCATAATAGTAAAATATTGTACTGGCATATCAATAAATTGAGATGGAGTAGTAAATTTACACTTGACCCAGTTAAAGATAGAAATGGGGTAACAATTAGCGATAAGGAACAAACTAAAGAGAGATGGGGTGAACATTTTGATAATTTGCTTAACCGAGATAGAGTTGCAGGAAAAAATATAGAGGAAAATGAAAAAGTTTGTGATACCTTGGATGTGAAGAAAGATTTGTTTTGTGAGGAGGAATTAGCAACAGTATTAAAAGGATTAAAGAATAATAAGGCTCCAGGTACTGACAGGGTGGTAAATGAGTTTCTTAAATATGGTGGCGCTGAGGTTAAAAATAAGTTACTAAAGATTATGAATATGGTTTTTAAAAAAGGGGAAGTACCTAACGATTTTAGGAAAATCTTAATTAAGCCCCTTTATAAGAAAGGTGATAAAAGTGAGTGTGGTAATTATCTTGACATTAGTCTGGTTTCTGTAGGTAGTAAATTACTTAGTAATATGATAATTTTTAGACTGAGAGATGCCGTAGACAAAGTTTTAAGAGAAGAGCAGTTTTAGAAAAGGTAGAGGATGTGTCGACCAAATTTTCACTCTAGATTATGAGCAAGCGTTCGATTCTGTTGAAAGAAGAGCTTTAGTAAAGGTTTTATCCTTGTATGGTATACCAGAAAAATATATTAAAGTGATTAGTGCTATGTACGAGAATAACACTGCTGTTGCGGTTAAGGTAGGAAATAAGATTAGCAGCTAGGCTATTCCAAACGAATAGCAAAAAAAGATCTTGCTTTACTTTTAACAAAGCTGAACATTGATACACAGTCATATGAAAAATAAATCAACAACACAACACATATCAATACTCCAGTGGAATGTAAGATCAATCACAGAAAATAAGCTAAATGAACTAATATCTTTAATGAATAATAATTCCATTAATATTGCTTGCCTCCAGGAAACTCATTTAACCAAAAATCAACAAATTAAGTCCCTGGGATATACTATCCTGAGAAAGGATGGACCATCAGAGAGAAAAGGAGGTGGGGTATCTTTATTAGTTAAAAATAATATAAAATTCTGTGGCTTCAATTTTCCAGATTTTGCAAATGATGTTGATGCAATTGGTATCACTGTTTGGCTGAATAATATAAAAACCTACATAATAAGCTTTTATAACCCTAATGGCCAAACTACAGATGCCATGGATTTCTTTAATTATATAAATAATTCTAATATGTTAAAAAATATCATTATTTGTGGAGACACTAATTTTATTTTTGCTGACTACCTACCCGCCTTCTCCATAAGAACTTGTATATTTCTCTATGATTCATTTGTTGAAACATCCAGAGTTGGCAATAGCAATGTCCCCCTCCTAAGAGTTCTTGAAAAAAAAAACAATCAAGAACATATCCATAATTAAAAAATAAAGCATCTTAAGTATATCCCTGTAAACACTTCCTATTTGGAACTCTGCCAGTTAACACTAAGAACTGAATTAGGTGATCCCCTCGCAATATCAAAAGTTTCAGCTGTGATTACACGCCATTTTCGAACCATCATTGTCGGTGTTCAAAAACAAGATGTCTAATAGAAAAGTCATACTCATTTGTCCTGATATTGATTGCTATGTCAACACTCTTGGCTCAAGACAACTGGGCAATGGAATGGACTATTAAAAAGATCACTCATCAATGTCTGGCTATGGTATTGGCAGTTGGTTTGCTAAGCTGTTTTGCTCTGCACTACCTCTGGCTAGAAGATATATTGTACCGGTTGCGACAGAATTTGCATGCTGTACGCTATACAATTGGAGTTCTGGCAAGGATTTAAAAAAAGTGCTTCGGAAAAGCTTTGGTTCAGTGCACAAACTCTTGGCGAACAATTGAAATCTCAACAAAATGGAAAAGGTTTAAAATGGTCGAGAAACAGTGCACCACTCATCAGTCTCTACTCAGGTCAGCAACGAAAGACATCACCCCTGTCAAAGAAAAGAAGGAAAAAGACGACACGTGCATTAAACAGAAGAAGCCCCAGGAAGAGAATTGATAGATCGAGACTGGAATTTTTTGCATTAACTGAACAATGGCATATCTACCGCATAACGATTCCCGACCTTCAATCACTTCATCTTTAAATCTATTCAATGCAGAAAATGTCGTAGTGAGTGTAAAACATGGATACTATGAACAATTTTATCCACAACAACCCCTCTCCGATAATATCCAATTTCAAATTTATTCCACTGAAGACTACTTTATGGACATGTCTTCAACATTTTTAGATTTACATATGAAAGTCCGGAAATGTGACAAAGGAATGCAAGTTCGTGCTGATGGAATATCTTACAAAAATTATATATTACATAATTTATATCGTCAAATCAGTGTCTACATAAATGGCACTTTGGTGAGAACAAGCAACAATCTCTGCAATTATAAAAGCTATATGCAGTTCATGTTGATGGCACCAAGTCATACAAGGAATGAAGAGGCATCTCAAATGGTTATAAATATATTACTGATACTAATAGTGCAGATGCACTTAAAAATGCTACAACTAGTAAATTATATCTAGTTGGAAAAATATGTCATGAAACATTTAATATACTCCAATGGCTACCACCAAATATTAAGGTGGATATAAAGTTGACCCTTGCTCCATCCAATTTCATTCTACGACAGGAACTTCCTTCCAAACATGATGTGACTCTCTCCCTCACCTCGGCAATACTACATGTACGAAAGCAGCAGGTATGAGCTCTATTTCTTTGGCAGTGGAAAAAATGAGAACCTGTGGAAATAATATTAAACTACTTGTTCCTCATACGATCACCAGTCAACGTTATATTGCCACAGGCTCAAGCGTATTCACCGACTCATTTTTTATCAATGACGAAATTCGGTCAAAATTAGCATTGGAATTTATAAAAAGCACTAGTGCAATAGGATGGTGGACTTGCTGCCAACATAAATTTGAGATGTTTGGGCTTTCATCCCTTGTCTGCAAAGGGAATGGAATCCTACTCTACAATCTATCTTTTGATAAATCCTTTTAGACATTGTATGATTTGACAATGCAAACCCAAGATCATGATTCACAACTATTTGAAAATGGTATAACCGAAGAAATGTTCACTAAACACGTGTTGTCATTATACTAGACCTGTCTGGCACCCAGGGTATGAGTAAAGTACGAACGGGGAGTGTGCGTTTAGAGTGTACATTTGCCGACCCATTACATGAAAGTATTGCACTAATCTCATTAAATCAATTTAAAACCTGGGAAATCACTCCCAAAGGCAGTGTTCTAATAGACCTTGCACCATAAACACCAGACAAATAATCAATGTATTTAATATGAATCCCTACATGTCCAAATAGAGATCCTATTGTCTACTCTCAGACTTCCTTGGAAAAATTCAATGTGTCAACAATGCTCTAATCCTTGTGAATAGCAGTCCGTCATACAAGAGATTTCAAAGAAGATTTCAAAGAAGCCCCAGGAAGAGAATTGATAGATCGAGACTGGAATTTTTTGCATTAACTGAACAATGGCATATCTACCGCATAACGATTCCCGACCTTCAATCACTTCATCTTTAAATCTATTCAATGCAGAAAATGTCGTAGTGAGTGTAAAACATGGATGCTATGAACAATTTTATCCACAACAACCCCTCTCCGATAATATCCACTTTCAAATTTATTCCACTGAAGACTACTTTATGGACATGTCTTCAACATTTTTAGATTTACATATGAAAGTCCGGAAATGTGACAAAGGAATGCAAGTTCGTGCTGATGGAATATCTTACAAAAATTATATATTACATAATTTATATCGTCAAATCAGTGTCTACATAAATGGCACTTTGGTGAGAACAAGCAACAATCTCTGCAATTATAAAAGCTATATGCAGTTCATGTTGATGGCACCAAGTCATACAAGGAATGAAGAGGCATCTCAAATGGTTATAAATATATTACTGATACTAATAGTGCAGATGCACTTAAAAATGCTACAACTAGTAAATTATATCTAGTTGGAAAAATATGTCATGAAACATTTAATATACTCCAATGGCTACCACCAAATATTAAGGTGGATATAAAGTTGACCCTTGCTCCATCCAATTTCATTCTACGACAGGAACTTCCTTCCAAACATGATGTGACTCTCTCCCTCACCTCGGCAATACTACATGTACGAAAGCAGCAGGTATGAGCTCTATTTCTTTGGCAGTGGAAAAAATGAGAACCTGTGGAAATAATATTAAACTACTTGTTCCTCATACGATCACCAGTCAACGTTATATTGCCACAGGCTCAAGCGTATTCACCGACTCGTTTTTTATCAATGACGAAATTCGGTCAAAATTAGCATTGGAATTTATAAAAAGCACTAGTGCAATAGGATGGTGGACTTGCTGCCAACATAAATTTGAGATGTTTGGGCTTTCATCCCTTGTCTGCAAAGGGAATGGAATCCTACTCTACAATCTATCTTTTGATAAATCCTTTTAGACATTGTATGATTTGACAATGCAAACCCAAGATCATGATTCACAACTATTTGAAAATGGTATAACCGAAGAAATGTTCACTAAACACGTGTTGTCATTATACTAGACCTGTCTGGCACCCAGGGTATGAGTAAAGTACGAACGGGGAGTGTGCGTTTAGAGTGTACATTTGCCGACCCATTACATGAAAGTATTGCACTAATCTCATTAAATCAATTTAAAACCTGAGAAATCACTCCCAAAGGCAGTGTTTTAATAGACCTTGCACCATAAACACCAGACAAATAATCAATGTATTTAATATGAATCCCTACATGTCCAAATAGAGATCCTATTGTCTACTCTCAGACTTCCTTGGAAAAATTCAATGTGTCAACAATACTCTAATCATTGTGAATAGCAGTCCGTCAACTTTAAATACTGGCCAATGGTTTTGTATCTTTCAAACAATGAATACGATTGAATTTTTAATCCTCTTGGTCTACCCTATACATTCTACACTCCACACACCAACAACTATATTGACAGAAGTGGGAAAACTATTATTCAAAATCGGAAGAGAGTACAGAATCTGACGACTAAAAGTTGAGGTTTTCATGTGCTACTATATTGTGCTACTAAAAATGTAAGTGAATTTGTTTATTAATAAAGAAAAATGTATATATGCAACAATGTCTTTATTCTTCACTTTAGATTTCTTCTTCGTGCATTGGCAACTGCCGAGAACCACTAATGCTGGTAGTTCATTTGAATTCACTGTATATTCATCTCGAGTGACTGCAAAGTCAGGGTCACATTTTCTACAGTACAATGTAACTTCACTCTTGTCGTATCTCTTCGTATAGTCAATGATACTATTTGTATTCATATTGTGAAATTGACGTGTTTCAATCTGTCTATTTGAAGCAATATCACATACAGTGTTTTCAAGTGGTTAATCACATTCGGTAACTGCCAAATAAAAATCACTAGGTTTACAGTCATAATAGGCAGTGTTGTCACAACGATGACGTAGAAACTAAATTTTCTTGTCACCCCAACAGTTGAATCATAAACCTGATTCTTCCTCCCAAAATAATTTAAAACAACGACGATATCAGTCTCGTAGAAATAACGTTTAGGGTTCTTTCCAATCATACCACTATAAGTATTCTCCCACTTATCACAGTTGTCATAGTGGCAATTGGAACATAGTTGGCCTCTAGGGTGAGATTCATAAATCCCTTCAAGACATGAATTACAGTTTTTAATCTGTACTGCATATCCTCTATGTAATTTACACGGATTGTATATTTTGCACTTTTCTTTATATTCATCAATGATTGTTCTTGGCTCAATGATTGTTCTTGGATCAATGATTGCTCATCAATCATTGATCAATCATCAATGATTGATCAATAATGATGACCAACTGCCAAGAGTGTACATGCATAGTGAACGTGAATAGAACATTTTTTGGTTTCCGATGTCAACTCACTCAAAGCTAAAAAGAAAGTAATCCATGTTCGATAAATTCAGATGGGGATGGGAGGAGTAACTCTGTGATCTTAAATAACCTCTTTCGAAGGAGGAGCCATCTACATAGAATCTATGGCAATGTTTTCAAAAGTATATCCACGATATTATTCTGCTTTGTTTCAATTAATATATCAATAAATTAAGTGAAAGCATTTGATTCACATCGTAAAAGCTTCATAAAATAGTCTAATGGGGTATGACCAGTTTTCATAATATTTTCAAGTGTTCCCTGTGAGAATATCTTCCGTTGAAGGGATAACTCGGGAAAATCGTCATCCAAAACCAAATGTTTTTCCGTAATCACAAGATTCGATCTAATTCTCTCTTTGTCAAATTTATTTATTTTCTTTTAACCTTAACAGTCTCACTGCTGACTCTATACTAATCACAATTCATTCTACTTCAAGAATATTCTATAACCTATGGAAATCTAAAAAAAAGGGGGACATTTTCGATTTCGAAACAACTTTATTGAGCGTATATATTACACATATACAATTACCGATATAACTTATTGTCCTCTATATATTTCACTATTACAATTAAAGCACTTTGAAGTCTATTCACATGTGCTATATCAACTTTTGCAGCGAAGCATAATTCGTCCTCTAATTTAAATTTGCTCAATGATAAAACATTTCCTGCATTCACTTCATCCCATTCAAGACAAAGACTTGATCCTCTCGTGATTTCTACTGCTATGTTCGCTGCTCTTGTATCATTGCTGCTGTTACAACCTCCACTATTATTTTCTAATATTGTAAACATTCCATTCATTATTTTAAATATATCTAAACGAATAAATAAACAAGTAAAGTCAAACTGTTCTCACTCCTTAAATTCTATTCTCACACAAATAATAACTATACCAAAAATCCTTCCTTATATCTTTTGCGTCACTTCCTGTTAGTAAATCCGACTCTCGTGATTGATCTAGAAAGAAACACGTGATCATGTTCGTACACATATTGTAGACCTCTGATTGGCTGTCCAGTTGTTCGTGCCGTTAGCAGGCCAATAACATTGTCATGCTCGTATTCCCTGAAAATGTTGCGACACTCCCGTTAGTATTCTTCACCCATATATGGACTTCCGTCTTCGCCTCCTGACCCCTCCTACTCAAATGATGCGGCTGCGGGATCGAACTTCTTCAACACGAGTTTCGTACGGAAAGTTTGCACAGAAACTTGACCCATGGATCACTGAAGTTATTTTGACATCGTTCAAACATAAATAGAAAAATTTAAGAATTATTTAAAATTAAATACTCCTGAGTCGTTTGAAGAATTAGGAGTTTATGGGAATAAGTTAAATTCAATTATCAGACATGAGAAGAGAAAATATAATAACGATAATTTTTTGGAGCATAAATCAGATATTAAAAAGACATAGCAATTGATAAATGAAAAGATACGTCCTCAGAGTCTTAAAAGTACTAGTGTTAATTGCTTTGTTTTAAATTATGAAAAAGTTACAGAGCCGAATGAAATTGTAAATGCATTTGGAGATTATTTCAGTAATATTGGTTCTAGACTTGCATCGACTATGAATATATGACCGAATTCCCCTTTTGTTCCAATTAATGAGCAACATGCAGAAAATTAGTTTTTTCTGATATTATGCCTCATGAGATTGAAAAAAGGTATTCTGAAGCTTAAACGTAGTTTTTCTAAGGACGAATTTGGATTTTCGGCTCAAACCGAAAAGCAAATAGCGTCAAGCATTTCACCTTTGTTGGCATATATTTTTAATCTATCACTTATACATGGGGTTTTTCCTGAGCTTTTAAAAAAAGCAAATGTTATTGCATTACCTAAAGCTGTGAATTCAACTCACCCTTCAGATTATAGAGGTATTTCTCTACTTTCGATTTTCAGCAAGATTTTGGAAAAACTTGGAAATAGTAAATTACAAAAATATTGTTTGATAGTACGATTTTACTGGTACTGTTCTATTATTCGGATTTTTTTGTATCTCAAACTTAAGATGCGTTGAAAAACCCGTTTTTACGGGATGATAGAAGACACCGCTGTAGAGAAATACAATGTATAGTGTGGTTTTAAATGCGTATACGATATTTAAAGTGTTGTTTTTTTTTGTTTTTTTTGGGGTGGGGAAAGTACTTAGGCTTGGTTAGGTTACGTATTTAACATATGCTATACTTTACCCCCCCCCCTAGTCTGCAAATATATAGCAGAAATTCGTTTCTAAACTATTATAAAATCATCCCATTTTATTTCATTATCATTAATCAAACTAGCGCTATATAAAAGAGTCCGGTTAATAGAAGAGTACCATTTTTCACACGTCTCAATATGGTTTTATAAAAGAAAAGTCAACTAAACTTGAAATTCATGAGCTTTTACTAAATATTAAGGATTCAATAGATAAAGGTCAACACGCTCTGACGATTTTTCTTGATGTCGTTAAGGCGTTTGACACGGTAAATCATTAGTTGCTTTTTTCTATACTTAATCCTTATGGGTTTTCAACACAATCTGTTGAATTTTTGCATCTTACCTTTCTGGGAGACGACTAGATTATGTTGATAAATCTTGTTATCTCCGTTCTGAAACTTTTCCGATTAATTACAGAGTGCATCAGGACTCTGTCCTTGGTCCTGTTCTATTTCTTCTTTTTATAAATTATTTGCCTGAAGTTTTGCCTCTTTGTAAAATTATAATGTTTGCTGATGATGTAGTAATTTTTGCTTCTCACCGAAACCTATCAGTTTTTTTTAGAACTTAGAAAGTACGTTACTAATTTTATCTGATTAGTATTCAAGGAATTTTGAATGGTCTTGAATTAAAACGGGTAGATCAGTTTAAATATCTTTGGATTATTTTAGATGACAATTTGTCATTTCATAAGTATATAAAAATACTATCGTTAAAATCTTCCCGAAATATTTGCATGCTAACTCGTCTTCTTCATTTCTTTCCTAAATCCATTCTAAAATCTATTTATTATTCTTTCGTCCACCCATATTTTCTCTATTGCATTTCGTTTTGGGCATCTACCTTTTCATCTGTTTTCAAATCTCTCCAAATACTTCAGAATAAAGCAATAAGGATTCTTTTAATGTTGATTACGGATCTTTAGTTAGACACCTATATGAGACTTCAAGAATTTTTTCTTTGGACCAACTTCATTTAATTTCTATCTCTAGTTGTTGTCACGATTATCAATATAGCAGTTCACCTCTGAATTTCTCTTGCATTTTTCCAATTAATTCTCAATTTCATAATTATCATACTACGCATCGTACATACTTTTCATGCAAAATTCGACAACCATCGAAGGCGGGATTCAGCATCCGTCACACTGGGCCAAAAATATGGGACTCAATTCCAGCATCAGTTCGAGAGTGCAGCAACAAGCGATATTTTCTAAGACTGGTGAAGAAATATCCTGTGACAAGTGAAGTATTTTGTTTATTACCGTTTTCTTTTTCGTTGTTGTAAAATTTAGTTAGAAAACGGCTGTGTATTTTCGATGGCAATATTTTCAGCGTTAAAGTATGCCATCAGGCATGTGCGCTGTTTGTGACATTTATTTATGTAAGTGTTATAAATAAAATATTCTACTCTACTCTAAAAAAACTCCTGATTTGATACGAAAGCAGCTGCTAACCTTATTTCTTACCTTAACTCCAGCAGTGTTATTTTCGTACAGAGCTCTAATCACTTTTATGTAATTGTGTGGTATCATGGTAAAAACTTCAAAGGGGGCTTATTCGATTGGAAACAGAGAGTTCTAGTGCCCTTTCAAGAGTCAAAAGTGATTGGAATGCAACTAAAACCCCTTCCATGACCACCATTTCCCCAAACACACCCAATCAAAATTTATAGGAAGAACTTACGAAGAATTGGAACTTGGAATGTTACGAAATTAAATAGAAGAACTATACTAGGAATTGGAACTTGGAATGTTACGACATTAAAAATGACTATCGCATAAACATTTTGACCGAAGAATTCTGACGATTCCAACTGGATTTATTAGGAATTTTAGAAACTCGTATCCCAGGGGTAGGAAGCATGAAATCAGGTGATATAAAATTTGTTTACTCAGGCACGAAGGATGGGGTGCACAGACAAGAAGTAGGGCTCATGATGAATAAGGAAGATGCTAAGTCTTGTTTAGACTGGAAAGATATTAATAATAGAATACGAATTGCTCATTTTATGACTAGAAAGATCAGGGTATCAGCTTTAGTAGTATACGCCCCTGTAGAACCGACTGACGGAGATACTAGTGACTCAGAAGAATTTTACATACAGTTACAGGCGCAAATAAACAGGGTCCCAGGTAGAAATATGATGTTATTACTGGGATATTTTATCGCCCAGGTTGGTAAAAATAGGGATAGATGGCATCCCAGCCTAGGTAAATTTGGTTTAGGAAACGAAAACAGTAATGGATACAGACTTTTGCAATTTTGTAGGTATAACAATCTAGTTATAACCAATAAGGTGTTTGGTCATAAAATGGCTCATAAGTTAACACGGCATTCACGTGATGGTAAGACAGCGAACCTTATTGATTATGTTATCGTTAACCGAAGACTAGCAGGATCAATACAAGAAACTTAGATATATAGGAGTGCTGTTATTGATGTTAAAAGTAAAGATCACCATCTAGTAGAGTCAAGGGTTAATTTAAAGCTGACATTTCAGAAGGGTAACTACCTCTTGGGAAGTTATGATGTTGGTAGACACCAGGATGAGAATTTGAGAGAGACTTTCCAAGAACAGATGAATACTAAACTTGAGAGTTTAAAATTTGATAATGTGGAAGATGATTGGAATAATTTTAGAAAAACAATTTGTGAAGTTGCTGAAGGTTTGTTAGGAAAGAAAGCTAGAACTGCAGATAAGAATTTTAGTTAAAAATTTTTTTTTTTAATAGAAAGGAAACACGACTTGTACAAGAATTATCTGAGTTATAGATCGTATGAAAACAAAAGAAATGTAAAGAAACCAC